>NW_026623298.1:747424-835633 GCF_030028575.1 Malurus melanocephalus
TTTTTTTTTTTTTTGCATTAGCTCAACTTGTACGGTTGTTGTAAGGATGGGCTATCTTTGCTTTAGAAAGTGTGAGTGAATTCACAGGACGTGTGAAGGTATGCAAGAGGTTTGACTTTGGATTAGCTGTAGTCCATTCCTATAGATCAAACACAATTTTGTAGTTTTAAGCATTTGAGATCTTTCCCTTGAGCACCTCTTCTGACTTGGTTCTTAATCTTGTAGACAGTATTTCTGTCCCATTTCAGAAGGGTGCTTTCACTTGTGTGATAGGCTGGCTAGATACCTGATTGTCCATACAGCCCCTCAGTGCAGCCACTGGATGGATGCTTCACCTCCTCTGAAATGGCAGTTACACAACTGAAACTGGCAGCGTCACTCCTATGTTTCCTGGCTCTGTAGAAAGAGTATTTCAACAGAAATTGCATCACATCTCATCTTGTTGGTTGAATACTACCTCACTTGTGTCCATTTTCCTCCCATTGCATTTTCAATTGACTAGTTGTTCAGCTAAGCAAAATAGTTTATTCTCTAACTGAATCTCTGTATCTCTCCTACCATTTAATTTTTATCCCACTTCTACTACTCTGGTCTTAAGGATATAGCAATGGAATCCTACTCWGACATAATATGCTTGATCTTAATGTTATTGACAAAATTTATTGCCATGTTTCCATAGTTTGGTATGAGTCAGTTTTAAAGAACCTAAACTCAATTTTTAAAGAAAATTTGKTTATCTTTCTCTAATAGCCAGTTAACTGCTACATAATTCTGATGCTGGGGKTTTTTTTAAGTAGCTGTTTCCTGTTCATATGATTACTTTTGAATTCAAAAAAGTGCCACTGATAACWTTTAGTCTATAAAGTAGTCCTTAAAACAAAAATTATGTACCTTTAGTKTGACTAAAATTAGTCACTAAAATTAGCTCTAGGTTTACATTTACATGGGCTTAATAACTTTCTATTTTCCTTTATATCTTGGCTTTTTTTTTCTCAWAACTCGCCTGAGATTTTAATTTCAGTTTGCCTTAAGTCAGAAAGTTGCTGTGGGGAGAGGTGAAAAAAATACTTCAGTGGGAATATCTTGGTTGCATCCACATTAGCAGTTTAGTTCAGATGAAAAATGGGGTGTTGAAGTGAAACCCCCTGGTCGTAGCTGCTGGCCATGGTTTTAGCTTGCCTTGCAGCTGTGCTTGGATTCACTCACATTTGTAGCACATGAACAGGATTCCTTTTAGATAAAACTAATTTTAAAATCATCTAATATRTTCCAAATGCTAGTGATTGTTCATCACAGAAGCAAACCAGGAGTAAAGTAAAATCCTTAAAAACTAATTATACAGATGTCTGGTCCTCAACAACCACTGTTAACTCTGGCAAATTGGCTKGTGCTGTGTTACACTAAATATTGTACATAGAGCTTATATACAGTATCTAAACAGTGCTTCCCCTCTGTACAGTCTTCTGCAGTGTTAATCTGTAGCCTGCTTGCAGYATAATAGACTTAATAACTAATTCCAAATTTTTTAACACAAATATTATATGTTTTATTTTTAAAATCATGCTGTTCTCATTTGTGTCAGTGAAATAGTAATTGAGGTAGTTTAAACATTGTGATTGATCCTTGGTTAAAAAAGTATCAATTGATTGTAATAAAACGTTATTTTATGGTTCTTTACAGATCAAAAATGCTGCCGGTAATAGAACCCAGGAGACACCAATGAAATCCAAATCAGTACAACTAGATAATTAGTTGTATGTGGAAGTAGGATTTCTATGCTTGCCTAAATTTTTATTGCTCTATCGTAAAAGTTGTGGATCATCTCAACTAGGTGGACAGCATTCTTGCAGTTATTAGCAAAGTACTAAGCAAAATCATCGGAATKTATTTAATTCCCGCAAAAATAAGTAATTTTTAGTTCTATTATTCTAGAATAATTAGAGTTATATGTTTCCACATATAAATAGATGATTTGATAGTTGTTTTTTAGAATTTCAGAATTGGAAGCTTTGCTGGTATAGTAACCTGAAGTAAAGCCTCTGCGATAAATAATTGATCAGAGAGCAGTAATTAATTAAGCAAAGTAGTCTTTTTTCTAACAGGTTCTTAACAGGATAATTTTTGTTTCCTTCAGAAACTTGAGAGAAGCAAGAGATAATGCTGTTGCTGAAAAAGAAAGAGCAGTTATTGCTGAAAAGGATTCTTTACGAAAATATGATCAACTCTTAGAACAGTAAGTGTCTTTAAAATGCATATGAAAATCTAAATATATGACTATTACCTAGGAGGTTTATCTAGGTAAGAGGGATGACTCGCTTTCTGCTTATGAAGAGCAAATTGAATTATAAATTCTTTGTTTAAATGAAGTTACAGACTTGATTCTTGTAGTATTTTTTTCCCATTATCAATATAGTAACAAGATGAAAGTTTGGTATTTCTCCTACAATCCTGTAGACACAAACATAATTCTTCATTTCATAGCAAGAATGTGGCTTTTATACTGTACAGTAGCAGTGGTCAAACTCTGAACCTATTTGTGGTTTTTTTCTTTGGCTGAAAGTAGAAAGTCATCTTGTAAGATTACTTCAATTTATAGTTTTTATAAAGTTTGGATAGAGAGCAGTAGTCATGAACAGTTACGTTTGCTACGTGCTTCTTTTACTACTGTCTCAGTCTGTCATACTTTATGTGTAAAATATATTTTCTATGCAAATGTACAGTTCTATTCATATGAAGAAAGAAACTGCTTGACTTTTTTGCCTATTTATAAGCTGTCTTACTTTCATGTTCCATAATGCCTTTTCCTTGCCTTTTGTAAATTTAGACTGTTGGCCGTGGTAAACTGTGAAGTAATGTAAAACTATGGATAGTAATCAAAGTTGTTCAGGATAAATTTGTAATGTGTCTTTAATATTGGCTTTAATTTGTTGTTTAATACGACTTTTTTTTTAAAATGAAGAGATCAGTTCTTTAACTGACTTTGCTATGTAGTAACCTCCTCCAAGGAAATACTAGATGAACCTTCTTTGCTCTAAATAACTTTTAATTAGTAATTTAAGTAGTAATCGGTTAAAATGCTGTTAACTTAAGCATCCAAAAAAAGTATTAAAGCTTTTAATTTTTTTGTGTAACTCCTAAATTGCAGTGGCAATACTACTGAAGAAATAGCATTGCATAAGGACTGAAAAAATGTGCCTTCTAACTGGTGATGTGAAACAACGGGGGTAGTTCTAGAGCAAATGAGATGTGTCAGAGGACTTGATATCCACTCTGAGTTTCAGGGGCTTGACTTCAGATTAATTCTAGTTCAGACTCAATGGGGCCAAGGGTGCTGAATGCCCTGTAGTGGCTGGARCGCATTGTAGGGGTTGTTGGATTCTCAAAAAGGAATTCAGTTTGCAAATTCCGAGATTAATCCGTAATGTGGAAATCAAAGCMATTTAAGTGGGGAGGACCAGGAAACTTGGTTCAAAAAAAAAAAAATTCTTATGTGAGTCAACATGGATTTCTTTCAAATGAGACTTCTACCTTTCACTGTGGTAAGATTTAGTAAGACATGTGGSGATTTCATATATAACTGGAAACTCCTCTTGGAAATCAGTTTTGCATATCATAATTTGAGTTTGCACTTTTACTTAATAAAAATACTAACTTTGCAATTCCCCTATATTTATTTTTAAACTTAAGAACCATGGAGAAAATACTTTTCTGCTCAGCTGTATTCCCACTCATATAATGTCATTTTTTCATATTGTTGCTTTACTTTGAGTAGGGAGGTTCCCCTGCAATTAGAAATGCAGGAATCTTGTTTAATCCACTTATGCTWCTGTGCTCTTAAGCTTTTTCTACTGATAAGCCCATTTTTAATTCAGTAAAACTCTCCTTACTTCATATTAAATAAATTAATAAGTTGATTAATGCTGGGTTTTGGAGTTRTAAGAAGTAGATTGTTCCTCAGAAGATTTTCTGCTTGGGAGCATGGAAAACACATACTAACCTTCTTTAAAATGTAGGTCTCTCTCTTTAAATCTGCTTCACTTCCAACCACATTACAGATGTCAAGACCGTGACTTTCTCCACATTCCAAATCATCTGCCTAAGTGAACTGCAAAGTAACTAACTGGCATGTTGAGATGGTATAAATATCTTAGCTTAAGAGACCCCAAATTCTGAGTGGACTCACATATGACAGGTCTGTGGAACAAAGAAATTTTCTAGAATCGCTAGAAACCCCTAAGATGAAAAAGGAATACCTGTGTTGTCCAGTTCTATGTTTAAGTGATTATAACARCTTGTTCTACTTTAGTGAAAACAAGGTGACTCATCGTAGTTACCACTGGTATCATAATCTGTGTAAACAAAAACGTTTAAAAGCTTCAGAAGTATGTGGAATGTTGACTGGCCTGAATGGTGGTTAAAWAAAGCCCCTGGCAAACCTTGTGATCAGAAGTGTAACTAATACCCAATTTTCTAGTCAAGTGCAGTTATTTTCATTTTTTCTACTCATGTTTGTGATAGTTTTCTGTGAACAGCTATTTACAGATTCCAAGAAAATACCAAAGTAATAATATTCATGAAAGAGTTCTATTGAGAAAGGATCTGCTGTTTCAACCTTGAAGTAGATTACTGTGATGTCAGGATGTGAGTTTTGTTGCTCTCTTTGCCATTATACAGCTCTAATTTATGTCTGAGAATCCATGTTTCATTTACCTATGACACTGACAAAAACTCTAAATTATTTGATTTTTTTGGAATAAATTTTTCAATGTCACACATACTCTAAAAATATGACCAAAGAGATGCATTTTCACTTTGTTGTTGGTAATGTGACTTAAGATTTTTTTCTAATTTCAATGCCGTATTACCTCAATTGAAATTGTCTACAGGTAGAATGAGGAAAGCAATTCTGTAACAGCTCCATCATCTACATAATTAAGCGTAGATGCTAAATATGTTCCMGCTTTTCCTTCTTTTAAATATTGCTGAAGTGTTCTGTTCAAACTATTGATTGTTAATCTTTTACTTCTCCTTTCCAAGAGAAAAAACATCCAACCCACCAAAACAACACTAACAAAAAAAAAAAAAACCCTTCAAAAAAGTAGAAGTTCATTGTGGTTTGCTATCAGGKTTTTTCCCGATGGTTAAATTTGCTAGTTTCGTGTAAGGTGCAACATCAAACTGAAATAGTTCCTTTTCTTAACGTGGACTCAGAAGTCTAATATGGAGTGAGCTCATACTAGAGCACTTCACCTACAAGAACCATCTCTTGGCTTTGATTGTTGATTTTCTTCAAATTTCCTCAAAAAGGAGTATAATGTCTTTCTCCGGGACTCAGCTGTTTCAGTGGAAACTAGTTTAAAATGTCTAGAATTATTGGTAACAGTAGGGGAATTCATAAGTTAGTTTGATTTTACAAAACATTTCTTTTCTTAGTGACAAAATAGTTGTGYTCTTTTACAGATGATTGCTGCTCACATGATGTACTTGAGGTGATTTTTCTTTYCCTGACTTTATAATGATAAAGTGACAAATGTAGAATAATGAAGAGAAACAAAATAAATATGCAGTAAACAGAAAATGAGTATTTGAGGCAATGCTATTCCTTCAACTTTGACACTGTCCATGCAAACCTTGTTTTTGTTCAAGYTAGTGAGAGGTTTAAATTCGTGCCTCTGTCCATTAGGTAATARGGTATTTTTATGTACTTTTTATTCTTATTTGAATATAGGCAGATGCACAGATGATGCGTTCTAAACCATATTTCTGCAGTTTTGTTAAGTCACGGTGATGGCTACAGAATTTGCTTAGAACCTTAAGTTTGTTCTGTGAAGATTTCAAAACAATGTTACTGTTATTTAAGCATTTCTGGATTGATGTACATAGCTCAGGTTTTTTTAATTGTTTAATTTATAGTGGATGATCTGCTACAGGTAAAAATACCTTKAGGAGTAATTCTAGTGTTTCTGTTTCAAAGTGCCTTTCTCAAATAAAAACCAAAATAGAATAAAGGTCGTTGACGTTTCTTGATAATGTTTGTCTATACTTCATAGGTTAAGAGAAATATGCAAAAAGTTGTCTGCATGTTTGTGTTTGCAGATTTATTTCTTTTCTTTCCAGTCAGCTGCAAGCTGACTATACAACTTAGGGACTTATTTTAGTCTCTCCACAATCTTTTTAATTTGAATCTCTTTTATCCCTTTTTTTTTTTTTTAGTGTTCATAATTGTAGTAAATTTTAGAATTCATCTGGAGTGAGATTGATGCTATCTGGTATTAGTCATCTATCTTAAACTTTTTAGCTAATGGAGAGAGGGGCATCAATTCTGTTTATCAAATGGATTTTAAAATTAGATGAAATTAAGATCCCTATATCTTCTTATTCATTGCACACAAGCCTAGAGGACTATCTTAGTCCTACTATTTAAAAAAATAATTGGATAAATTTACTGAATAAATAAACGTTAGAATGTGTTTAGAATCTCTATGGAGTATGCAGGAATCTCATCATTATATTTTCATTTTATTACATTATATTTTCATTATTAACAGAARCATTAAAACTAATTCTTTTCCGCTTTTATTAACATGSTTTTATAATCTGGCTGTTGCTGACTGCAGTGACAGGAATCTAATATTAAAATTACTAAGTCCGTGTTCCATGTATTTATGTGCTGGAGTTACTAGTATTTAAATAGGGGTGTATTATCTCTTCAAGAATATTTGTATCAAATTAAGATTTGAATAATGAATTTTTACAAATCCATACTGAAAACTGCTGACCAAAATATTTCYTGGGGACAACTGCCATCACCCATGGCAGAACTTCTTACTCCCCACACATAGCTGCTATGTTTGTATATGAAGTGCTTTGTAATCCCTTGAATTGAGGATCTATGTAGATCTTGAAAATCACTACCATTTTAAATCTTCACTTTCAATTAACTTTGCTAGTTTTTTCCAAATTTTTTTTTTTATAATAATAATTTGCTGCTTCTGTGTTTGTGACTTCTATAGTATAATGTGTATGCGTAATTTTTTAACATTTAGAATTCCTATCAGAATAAAGCCAAGCCCTTCACTGGCATTGTTAGAACYTGTTTAGATTTCAGCCCTAGCCAAAATAACTATTGCATGTTTCTCATAAAACTACCTTCATCTTGTTCTCCTGATGAGAAAGTTAAATAATGAGGTATGGCTTAAAAGGGTAAGATTCATGAATGTCATGGAACTTGCTGAAAGACACCCTTTGGGAAATCAGAATCAATGCAAAGAATGCAGTCAATGAACCAAGAGTGATAATATGTTGGGGAAGCAGAGAAAATGTCCATTTCCCTGGTGAGTAGGTTCAGTTAGATTCCAAGCTGTAGGAGCAGCACTGAAATCCATAACAAAATAAGTCTGTGCAACCTATGTTCCTATTGAAATGGCTGGACAGTTTCCTACTCTCTTCCTTTTCTTCTGAGGATATGTTTCTTTGAACTTTACATCTTAATAATAATTCTATAGTAATAATTCTAAGATGCATTTTAATAAGTAGGAGAAAACCTAATTAACTGATTCAGTCAAACTGATGAACAGTAGTGTTGGGAAGACTGCATACTTGCTAAGGCATGCCTAGTTGGTTTTGGTTCTTAGATTCCTAATCAGGATCTTAAAAATTTACATTCTTAGCTAAGATAGTGTTCTTGCAGAATGAATGCTTTGAGCCCTGTAACCAATCACTTCATAACTTAGCTGTCTTGATGTTGAAGAATTATCTACATCAAAACTCATAGGAATGCTAAGTTAGTCTGATGTCTGACCTTTCTAAGCTTCATTACATCTGGAACACAGGCTTTGAAGTTACTTCTCTTACTGTGCAGGGAATGTTCAATGATTATATTTATGGCTCTAAAAATCTTTTTATTTCGGTTGCTTTTGCCTCAGCTCCCAAGAAAAATATTTTCAGCCTTCRAGGGACGCTTTCAAAAAGTTGTAATATCAACATATATCATAAAGATTTTCCATAAACCTTGACATTCTTATTTTACCTTTAAAAAACTGCTAGCCAAAAGGTTTTAATCTTAAAACAGTATGTTTAGTAGAGGCAAATAGTTAAAATTCTGTATGGCTATTCTGCTGAGTACCTAAGAAACTATTTACTCTTTTAAGTCCTTAGGGTTTTTTTTTGTCTAGCCTGGAAAGGTTGAAGTATATCATGTCCTCTGAGAACAAGTTTAAAAGCAGTTCCAAATTACTTCCAAGAGGCATTCCACAATATGAGGATGCTGCTGCTGATGTTCATAGGGTTGAAATTTCCACTGCAGTTGTTAGTATTCCTCATGTACACACCCATTTTTGTGACTCACTGCACCCAGCTTCTCATTACTGGTGAGTGCTGCCAGGATGAACAAGTAGGGGTCCTATGTAACTCCTTACCAAATCATGTTTCAGGTGCAAAACTTTTCATGGGTTCAAAACAAGACTGGAAAAGCTCAAGATAAATTTGAGAATCACTTTACAGGTATAAAACATATCCATTTTCAGGAAATGCTCGAGTGAGAAATAGGTGAACACTAGTGGCAGAGCATTAGGGAGAAAWACAGAATATGCAGAATTTCTTCTTGCTTTTCTCAAAACATACGCTTTTGGCTGCAGCTTTATCAGGCTACATATGTCTTTCCTGTGGTATGCTACAGCCATTGTATGGAGAACAGAAGCTTTAAAGCACAGGGAAACCTCTCAGCCTTTTCACTGCATGTAGCTTGTAGGTCTCTTTGAAAAGGGGACATTACACTGGATGTAATGGCAAGATAAAAATAAAAGCATTTATCTGAAGAAATGTTCAACTGGSTTTTTTGTATTTTTTCCAAGTTTGTTACATGTATCAGGTTACCTATGTAAATAATRTTTGTTTCTGGAGTGTTTCTAACCATCAGAGCTTGAAGGATTTAGTGTGTGTATGAAGTCCCTACCAGCCTTAAGTAACTAGCATTAAGTAACACAAAGCATTAATACTTCAAAGCCATGTGCCTGTTTATAGGAAACTCCCAAATACATGTTTTTTATAATACAGAAGAAAAACAGGTCACAAATAACAACATGACCACAAATACAGACAGGGAATGTTAGCTGCATACAAAACATTGTATTATACTGCCAATTCAAAAGCTAAATTCTTCAGAGAAGGAATATTGTATTTTCTGTGTGTCTGTACAAAAATTTTGATCTTCAAATCATGGCTATTTATGTATTATATTTAAGATAATATTTAATATATTAATATTCTATGTTACATATTATTATACTAGACATTTCTTTTCAATAGTGATTACCTTCTGTAATAATGCTCTCAGACTGTGGTTATTTTCTGATTTCTCTGGAAAAAGGTGTGATGCTGTGCTTATTTCCAGATAGGAAACTTTTGAAAAACAGTGTCCAAATATGCCCTTGAGTAATGTGAGAAGGAAGTCACAGCTTTGTAAAGTTGTGAACCTCAATGTAAACTCATGAGATACTCTGCAATGYTGGACATGAAGAATTAACATTCATGAGTGAGAGCTTTGAGCGCAGTTTTGGCTAGAGCTTGTCTTCTGCAGAATCACCCTGGGATTGTTGAGAAAATTTTAGGTATAACTAAGGAAAGCATTAAACTGGTCTTCATTTCCACAGTGGTGATACCTGTTTCACGTAACTCTTATAAACAGGGAAAACAGTGGTATGTGGTTCTGGAATGGAGGATAGCTAGTTAATTTATGAATGAATGAAGACCTGTGAGTAAAGGAAGGACCAGCATAGTGTGTTTGTGCACAGGCACCCAGAACAGTGTACATCAGTAAGCCAAGGTGCTTTCGGGCCATAAGCCATAAGGAGCTCTTTGCCTTGGACGTTAGTGCATTAATTAATCACACCAAGGACTTCTCAAAAGAGAGTGATGTATGATATTTATGTGTAGTACTCACAGCTGCTGAGTCCTCTGTTCATAGCTGATCAACCATGCCAGGCCTTGGCAGCTATTTTCTTGCTTTCTCTCTTCATGAAGTTGGCACTTCTGGTGACCAGTGCTTTGATGAGCAAAGAATGGGAAGACCAGGAGTCTGAGGAGCCCTGATTTCCCTTTTGTATGGTCTTGTTTCTAGATAAGATTACCTCAAGAATGTATCCCAGACTTTAGCTCTGTTGACTCAGAGTTGTTTACATTCAGGGACACGATTTAATTTTTTTGAAACAGTTCAGTACTGAACTGTTGCATCATATAATGGATAGTGGGAAGGATATGTCCTTCAGTTTACTASTGAAAAGCTATTTAGATTATTTTTACAGCCATTTGTGTTTCTAGCTAAATGATCTAAAGGCACAGTTGTGTCTACTTCTATGACTGTGTGGGTACTTCTGAGAATATTCTGTGAAACCAGCAAAATGAACATGCAGTTAATGTTCAAGACATAGTTAGCCAAAGTTCAAGAGCTTCCTAAGGAATACTTTGATCTGGGTAGCTGTAGGGTGGAAGGGTGAGATGTCAGAACAGTTTTAGCCATAGTGACACTTAGCTATGATACGACATTTGAATCATACCAAGACAGTCATACTACTTTGAGCTATTTATAATATCAGTGAGGGGGAGCTGGTTTTAGATTTTTAAAAAAAAAAAGTAAATTGGATTGTTAGCAAGATCAGTAGGCTCTCCAATGGGAGATGGGAACATTTGTTCTGGATGGGCCTCCAAGGGGTGCACAGTGTGAAAGCAGATCTGCTAGTCTGCTCCCAAGGGTGACTGCTGGTGATTAGGCAGAAGATTTGTAGTTCTGTGGGAAGAGTGTGGTGAGAGGCAGTAAGGACGCAGAACCTGGGGACTGAATATACCCAGCCAAGATGAAATGGAGTGGTGCATATGGAAGATTAAATCAAGGGGCTTTCCGATTAGTAATAAAGTGCTTTTGCACTTTCCACCGGGCACAATCCTTAGTTATCCTGTCCTGTGCCTAGAGTTTTGGATTTGCAAAGAAACAAATGTTGCCAAGTCAAGACCACCCTGCAGAGTCATCAGACATGGAGAGGGTACAGACTCCATCTGTGTCTGTGTGTGTCCCTTTGAGGTACTCCTGTGGCAAAAAAAAATTGCTATAGTTTTTTCTCACCTATTAAATAAACAAAACTGAAAAACTTTCTCTTAAGAGGAAGTAAACTTTTTCCATCAAGTGGCAATATAGTCGTAGGAATAAAAGTAATTAGAAATAGATTCCTTTGAGATGAAGCTTGGGCACTGCATAAAATGCTTATACCTGTCAGGCATTTAGTTTTTACATGAAATGTTGGATCTCATAATGTACACGTAAAGTGTACATACTTGTATTTACAAGCCTATTTGTACATCTGTTCTAAAATTTAAATATTGGATATGTTGTCAAAATGCTGCAGGTCTTGGCTAACATTTTAATATAAATACTACTGCATGTGGATGTATAYAATCTAGTTTAAGCTTTGATGTGGAACTTGTCATCTGGAATTGTTTTTATAGATATTCTAATTGTTTCATGGAAAGTGTTACCATGGATAAATAGATAGAGAAGTGCACTGATTCATCCCTTCTGAAATTTTGCTTAATGTGTGCTCTGATTTTTCTAAGATCTTAACCTTTTYCATTCCAGAAATATAATCTAGATCGTAAGTTTTGACATGCTTCAAAAAGTTAAATCTTGCCATTTTTCCTTGGATATATTGCTGGGGTTGCTAGAATTGGTTGTGAATTACAGGGAGTGGAAAAATTTGTCCCACTCAAAAACACATGGGAAGGGGAAAGGGTTTATTTGTGAAAAATTGTACTGTAAGTRGATGAAAATAATTATAAACCATAGTCCTTCCCTTGCCTTTGTAAGCTGCTCGCTTCAGGTAACTAGCTGACCCCCGAATCTCTGAGTACACTTGTTACATAGTGTTTCTCTGAATGGACAAAGGTAAAGGACAAGCAAAGTGTGCTTAATGAAAAGCTTACRACCCAGTGAAATGCCCAATATTAGGTGGAATTGAGCTTTTATTGGTACCTTATTTCTAAGATTTTTAGACCTAAAAGCAGGTGAGGAAATACTGTATCTTTATTGTCTGTTTCACGTTCATTTAGAACATTTTTGATTTTACAGTTACTATACAGAAGGTAGTGAGGCTGGTTTTTTGATTTTTGGTTTGTCCTCTATGACATTGTTCCCAGTCACAGGTTGTGAAATCTGGGTCTAATTTTTTGTACCAGAGTTTTTTTGTTTGTTTGTTTGTTTTTTGTTTTTTTTTTTTTAAAGTATTCTCTACACACAGATAAATGGGGTCCATTTCAAGTTTGTTTTCTCTGTGCCAGGTGACTTCTTCTTTTCAAAGAAAGAATCAACTTTTTTAAGTAGTGGGGTTGCTGCAAGATACTTGTATCACTATAATGTGCGGATYTACAAAAGTAGTTGCCATGCTCTGAGTTACAAAAAGAGCTACCTTATGGTAATTTGTTTCTCTGCGAGGGCYGTCCTCCTGCCCTGCATTTTCTTACTTTGCAAAATAATCAAATTTTCCTTTTGTCCTCTGTCACAAATGGTTATCTGTTATTACTGAGCAACTGTTTTACTTTAACCATTAGAGTAAGAAAAAAAATTGGAATCTTTTTTTATTGCTCAATTGATATCTTTTGGCAGAATTTCTAATTATTTTTAAAGACAGTTTTACATTTATCTTTGTCTCTTTTGTTATGCCAGCTGTCTAAATCTTTTCATAAACTTCAGTTAAAAGAACATACTTTCCATGATTATTTTAAAATATGTTTACTGGAAGGGAAGTCTAGTGAATTCCCACAGATGAAGTGTGAGTGTATTTCTCCCACTTATAAATGAGTTCTTATTTCCTACAGTATGTGTTCTGGTACCACAATGAGTCATTTTCAACATGTTTTAGTTTAGCTTCTAAAACATTTAAAAACTTGGCAGATAATGTAAATGAATGTTACATCCAATTTTAGAAACTGCTTCCAAATAGTATTTTACTAAAATGAAGACTGTGAATAGACCTTTCAGAATCAGAAGTGTCTTTTGTGATGTCTGAAATCATTTGCAGAGGTGTTTTGGTTTGGGTAGTTTGTTATTGCAGTTTTTTACTCACCTGTAGCATGTAAAATAGGGAGAATACTTTTGTGAAAAAGCCCTAAAAGTTTACATACAATGTGTTGTTAATTGAATATTTTAGCTGGGCCAGTAACACTTTTTTTCATTAAGAAGGAAAAAACCCCTGAATTGTGCAAATTTTCATGCCATTTTATTTTAAAATGTTTCAATTTTATAACCTTTTCTAAAGAAATATAGTGCCATCTCTGCTTTAATGTGATTTAATGTGTTTAATATTATATACACTGTGCCCTACTTCAATCTGTTTCCTGATGCTACCTTGACAGGTCAACTATTAGAAAAGAACTCAAGACTAAGTACTTTGTATGATTAAAACAGACTTAGAAATTACAGGGGTGATGTGCAACTGGGAGGAAAATGGGGGGGACCAAGCATGTTTAGATCCAAAAAGAAAAATAGAATGACCAAAAAAAACACCCCAAACAAACAAAATCACCAATACAAAATGACCTGTRTTCCATTTCTGAGGAAGTTTTTTCTATTATTTAGAGAATATTTTATATTTTAACTTCATTGTCCTGGCTTCCTGGCATTTGAAACATTTAATAGAGTGGTACCTTGGATACTTTGCTCACATGTGAGACCTATGCTTAGTTACATCACATTTCCGCAGTCTAGATTTGAATACTACCCTAAATATTTTCTAATTGTTGGCATCATTTATATTGTCAGTTATGGTAGGGATAACTTTGTAAATCTCTGATTATTTAACTTTAACCATCTGCATGTTGGCCATGATGCAGCACCATGTTATCAGTAAGGTCTTATTGTAATTATCACCCTTAAAAATTTCTGTAGCTTTTTGTTAGACTCAGAAAAAGATGGGGAAAACATACAAAACTTGAAKTACTAAATCCTTCATTAAAAGTTTTCCTGAAATCCCTTTTCTCTTAGTTATGTGGTATAAAATATAAAGGAAACCTATTTCAAAACTCATCTCCACCTGCCCCCCTCCCAGACAGGTCTTAAATATGGTAAATTTTCATCAAGGAGAAAATCAGAAAGRGGAGGGGAAGAAGTTTATAAAGGGATTGAGTATCTTGTTTTGTCAGACAAAAATAWTTTTTCTCCTTCCATTATGTCTATGTTGTGAAACTTGCAGAGGATTGGTAATAGGCAAAAGAGTAAAGGAAATAAAGATGAGAGGTGGAGAAAAAACAGTGTATATAAAAGAAGAGAAAAGAAATAGCAGTCATGAAAACTTTACTGAGTGTGATTCATATGTGTTGGCTTTGATGGCAGAGTCCATTTCTTCGTTTCTGCCCATCCASGTAMCTTTGTACAGGTATTTGCAGAGATGGAAACTGAATCTAATTGGTAACTTAYTTTATATGAATTCCATTCAGTACAAAGTAAAGATCTTCTTCCGATTTGAACACTGAAAAATCTTTGAACATCTGTGTTCAGAGATCTCAGTTTTGTTCATACCACTGTTTCAGAATTTTGTGCTTTTTTTGAAGCATTTTAAAGATGTGATATAGTGTTACACTTCGCATGAGTTTAAACATTAGTTTCTGAGTAAAGTAAGTAACTGTAGCATGGATTTTAGAACAGTGTTTGCTGTTGCTGTCATTCAGTCTTGTCTAACTTTAAATGCCTGTGCTGGGTTGGAAACATGTCYGTAAAGTACCTGTTTCTTTCCATTGACTAATGAAGGGAGTTTGCACAATAGGCTGAGCTGTAGGGCAACCACATCATAAACAGCAGAAGCTACATGAGTCAAGTCCCACATGGCTTTTCTGAGTTAGAGTTCAGCATAGACTCCTCAGAAATTCATAGATTTGGGAGCTTTTATACTTTACCGTCATTCTTACTCAGTCCTCCAGTGCAGATCATCAAGCCTTTAAGCATATCTCAAAGGCTGGCCATAAAATGGAATGTTTTCATTGTGTAGTACTATATGCCTTACATGCTGCTTTTTTGACTGTTTTTTTAAATGAACTCTRCTGTCTTCCATGATTGGAAGTATTTTGATTGACAGAAAGTCAATTAATGTAGCTCTAGGTAGGTGATTATGCAAAGGATTGGACCTGGTTAATAAAACTACAGAAGGTAGGAAGATACCATACTCCTTCAAAATTTTAACTACCTTGCATTAAGTCTTAARGAGCTAACACATCCAAACAAAGAGGAAGCTTTCATTTGCGTTTTTAGAGAAAAGGGGGAGAAAGGACAGTAAAGATCCATGGTGTAGCAGAGATCCACTTGTTGCCCATGAGAGAGGCAGGTGGCTGCCCAAAKGAGGCTGTGACCCTGTGGAAGGTAATGGTGGAGCAGGTTTGCTGTCAGGACTTGTGACCTCACAGGGACCCACACTGTAGTAGTCTGTTCCTAAAGGACTGCACCCATGGGAAGGATCCATATTGGAGAAGTTTGTGGAGGTCTCTCTCCCAGGGGAGGGACCCCATGCTGGAGCAGGGAAGAGTGTGAGGAGTCCTGTGCCTGAAGAGGAAGGATTGGCAGGAAGTGTGATGAACTGACCACAGTCCCCATTTCCTGTTCCTCTGCACTGCTGCRAGGATGGAAGTAGAGAAAATTTGGAGTAAGGTAAAATTCAAGAAGAAGGGAGGGACAGAGGGAATGAACCATTTTCTGATTTGATTGTRAATAAATTAATTTTTCCCCAAGCTGAGTCTGGTTTGCCTGTAATGGTAACCAGGGACTGATCTCTACCTGTCCTTATCTTCACCCATGAACCTTGCATTATATTTCTTTTGCCCTGTCCAGAGGCAGAGGAGAAAGATAGAGTGGCTTTGGTGGGCACCTGGGATCCAGCCAGGGGCAATCCACCACCCTRTACTCACAATGCAATGTATGGTTGGTAACCACAGGTTTTGCACATGTTAATGAYTTTCCAACAGGTTGTCCTGGTGATACTGGGGGTAGATTTTCCCTGACTAGATTCCAGTGTAGCGTTACAAATACCTCCTGTTCTCAAGCACCACCTAACCTCAGAGGCACTTAAAATCATTCCAAGTTGGAGCACATTTAGGTAGAGGTCCTTCTGCATGCTCGGAAGTCTCCTGGTTTGGAAAGCTTAGTGCTTATTTTGATGTGGGTAGGAGGTGCTTGAACTCTGTTCAAGTCCCTGAAGGGCCTGTTTTTATTAGAACATGGCTAACTCATTCAAAATCATTGAGTTCACTCCAGAGCACTGTTAGAAAAAGTGGTAATGCTAAGATTTGCCTCTTTCATAACGTGATTTAAACACTCACCCAGAAAATTTAAGAACCTTGTCCTTTCCCTGTCAGTTTCCCTAATTATTTAAACAGGTTTTGGTGTTACCTGGAAATTAAGTCAACATGTCCAGAACTAGTGGCAACAAGTCTTGATATACATAATGCACGAGTTTAGCAAAATGCTGTAAAAGAGGAAAAATAAACAAATTTGGGGATTTGGGGAGGAAAAATCAAACAAATTCTCAAAAAATTATAAAAATTCAATTAAAATATAACTTTCAAAATCTTTTAGCTCTGTAATTGGCTTTTATGTACTTCTTTTTCCAGTATTAAATGAAGGAAAAGCTCAAAACCCTGCAAGTGTGGATATTGGCAATAAGTTACCTATAAGGTTTATAAACATCATTTTTAGAGTGAGCCTTTTGGATCATTGATTATTTTGTCATTGCATGTAACCTCTTTTCAGAAATTGAACTGTGCTATTCCTAGTAGAAGACGGTCTATTTGTTATGTTCAGATAGGGTTTAATTTCTGTTTAAAGATTATTGTCTCCTGGTTTATATCACAGTGTTCCGATGATAGCATTAGTCATATTTATCTATTGTTTTGTCCTCTTAAAATCTTAGTCAGACTTGTTTTTTTGAATTGTAGGTTATTTGACTTCTCATGGGATAGATTCCTTGTTCTCTTGGACATCTGAGTACCATTTCTTTTAATCTTGACCTCACTTTAACACAGATAACTGGAATTCTAAATGTTTCAGATAATTTCCTGCTCTATCTGATCTGGTATCATAATTTCCACTAGAATGTACCTTAGTGATTCCTGGAACTCTGTGTCTTTGGCATAGCTGGGTCATGTTAGCAGTTTAGTTATCCTAATCTCATGTCACAAAGCCAGATCCTTCTCCTCAGTCTGCTCTGTCCTGTAGGAGTCTGGATCAATGGAACCATTACCTTAAGTTTCCTGCTCTTAAGTCTTCCATCCATATATACATTCATAGTAGTTCTGTGTTTGTGCTACATTATTTTTCTTTTGTGAGAGYCACAGTCTGTGGCATATTAGAGAAGCACATTACTAGAAGATGTGCAGTCATTTTTGCTTCAAATACTCAACATGAGATTTGGCTCACCTAAATAAACCTGTTCTGAGTACACTTACAAAGGAGCTGCAAACGTCTGAATTATTATCATTCCTGCAATATGTTTTTAATCTACATTTCAGATCTTCACCTATTGAATGTTTTGTCAATATGATACAAAAAATTAATTGCTAAAAAAGGAAAGGAAGTAGGTTTCAAAACTTATAATTTAACTCAAGTGTATGATGCTAATCAATGTGAACTTGCATTAGTGAGTTGCAGGGGAAAAATAAAATTTGTGAAAAGTGTAAATACTTGCAAATTGTTTCTTTGGTCTTATCATTTAAGAGTGTAACAATACAAACCTGTCTTGGCAATTTTTTTCACTGTATTAGTTATGAAAAATCATAAAACAAATTACACTGATTTCTCTGTAATTTTTGTACTTACCTAAGTTTTAATGTTTTCGTACTCTTTATTTAACAGCTACCAGATTAAATTGTTATGGAAATGTTAAGTAATATTCCTTTTTTGTCTTTTAGAAATAGATAGGTTTTAGTCACATTTGTTTACTAATTACTAATCATATGGACTATCTTTTTGTGTCCTGTTAAACAGAAAATACTTGATCTGTAAGAATGCCTTTTTACTACACTGTAGATTTAAGGAAGAGAATAGTATAAATTATGTTGCAGTTCAAATAGCATACTTAGCTTTCACTTGCCTGCCACACGTTAAGATCTTATTTATCTATTTTAACTCGTATGTAAAGTGAATTGACATGTTTAAGCATCACTTAAATTGTGAAATTCTTTCATCAAATTATTCCTTGTTATTTTTCCATAATGTTTGCAGTTCAAGCAGCTTTTAGGCTTACTTGCATTGGCCTYCCTACTCCAGTTACCACCCTACAAAATAAATCTTTGTATATTCAAATTGATGCCAAGATGCCAGCAGTACAGATTATAATGCATGATTCATAATGCAAGCTCTCAGAGCATTTACTTGCGTACAAATACATTCCTATGAAATGACAGATAACTTTATATATGTAAATATGTGATCACTGAAAAGAGATTCTTTGTTGATCTTGAATGTGTGCACATTTCATATCAATTCAGTGATCTTAAATATGGTTAGAAAGTAGTAATTTTCTGTTAATCCCATTTTAATGCTGAAAAGGAAATGAAGCTTTTAAAAACAATCTTCTAAACTGAATTGGTTTGAAAAATAAAACCGTATTTTTCAAAATTAAAAATAAGTTTGTGTATCAGTTTGTGGAGGGAATATAGTGAAGGCGAATCTCCTAAAATAAGGAAATAAAAAGGTTAATGAAGTGTGATTGTTCCAAATGAAAGAATAGTTTTGCCAGTACAACACTGATGCATATAAATAGTTTTCTAGATGTTCACAAAAATATAAGTTATATTTGTGAACTGAATCAYGCTCAAGACCTCTTCCTTTTGCCATTTTTGTAATTTTTTTTCGAGTTGCAATTTCAGAAATTGCATGCTAATAATAATACTTTGAGAACTGCTAATACTTATAGAAGTAACAATGCTTTGAAAAAAAGCTTGAAAAAAGATATTTTTAAATACAGTCTATTTGGCACACATAGAAAATTTTGCTATTGAAACTTCGTAGTGATACTCCTGAATACRAAGTGTGTAATAAGCATATTTTAAATAGTACTGTAGAAAAGGTTTTTTTTTCTTCTTGAGTAACTTCAGTGTCAAATGGTCTCTCTTCTTCCTCTCTTTCTTAACTATTTTGCTGTTTAGTATTCTTTTGAACAGTCCCAACCTGTGCAATCCTTTTTTATGAAGCTCCATAAACTAACTCAAAGTCAGTGAGAAATGCAAAATGAGAACTGTAAATGCCGTTAGAGCTGTAGAAATGGAAATTCATAGGAGATTAGTAACCAAAGCACTCAATATTGTTTGCTTTTTTGTTGCAATTTAAAGAAAAAAATCTGACCAAAGTATTTGCAGTAGGAATAGACTTTAAGTAAATAAGTGAATAAGCAAGTTATAATTCTCCTTTTAGTATAATAAGTGAATAAGCAAGTATAATTCTCCTTTTTTCTTAACCACAAAGTTTATGGTCCTATTTTATGTCTTTGTAAGAGTWCAAATACTTCAGTTGGCTGTTTACTTTATTAATCATATTGCATGCTGCATTTGATCATGATCTGAGAGATGCATTGAATTACTTTAATCACATGCTTTAGATTCCTATAGATCCATGGTACAGTTGTTGAGCATACCCTGCATTTCTAAAGAAGCTAAAAAAGATTGCTCACATTCATACAAGAGCTTGCTTCCACGCCAAGAATGACAGATGCTGTTACAGCTGAGAAATGTAGTGTTTTAGGAAAACACTCAAGCAGTAGTTATCTTAGGGCAAAGTAAAAAAAAAAAAATTTAAAATGCCTTAATCTAAACTGGAGTTTAAGATACTTGTGGTGTAGATGTTGGTTATACAAGCTGTCAAGGATTATATTCCAATTCAGTAAATCTGCAATATCTGAATGAACAAAATAGTTTTGTCCTCTGGCTTTAATAATTTCACATATGCCTAATTATTGTATTTCTCTTTTAAGGTAAATTTACTTGCCGGATTTTTTTTATTGTTTGTGTTTTTGTGTTGTAGAGTATATGTAAATGATAGCATACCAAGGAATGGTGAAGAGAGGAGTGCATAATCCAAACTTTTGTGGCCTGTATTTGACTTCACTGTGCCAAAGCAACATATTGGTCCTATTTTAATGTTGACACGATCAGGCAGAGTCTTTAAATTCATTCCATGTGCTACTGAAAGTAATTCACATGAGATACCGGTTGTCATGTTTAGAAACAATGTAAGATGATAGAGTAAATGGAAATTTGGGAACTAACAGAAAAGTATCAGTAAAACAGAAGTACTGAATTATATAGCATTCTCTGTAATGATGCTACAGTTTCAGAAACACACGAGTGCTATTGGCACAGATACAACAATGTWGCACTTAATGGACTGGAAGTCCTGGCACACACAATTGCACTTGTGTGGTGACAGTTTTGCTTCCTACAATGCTAAAAATGCATATGACTTTACCTAAATAAGAAAAATAATTTTTTTTCTGAATTTTTGAAGCTCTAATGATGGCATAGAAGTAATAACTTCTGAATTCTGTCAAACTCATTAGCTTCACAAACCTACAAGTAATTATTTAATGTCCAGAAAGGAAACTTGGAAAAGGTGTTCTTGTCACTGACCCCAAAAAACTCAGCCATAATAGGTGCAAAAGATATTTGCAGTTGTAAAAAGATTTTTTAAATTAATTTATAATGATGTGTGTCATGTTAAGTGGCAAATAACCAATACTTCATTTGCTTCACAGAAAGATTATATTTTATATAAGCAAGTAAGTTGAGTTGTGTTACATTTTGTGGCTAAGGAGCAGAGATTCATAAAGAACATTTTTTTCTATTTTGAAGAAGCAATTTTAAGGTGGGATAAAATGCTAAATATTCTTGATCTTCCCAGTATTGGTGTTAAAGGCAGAGCTGAATTAGCTTGATATTTTTTATTATTCTGAAAGGGAGTATATCCTTGAAAGTTCAAAGAAAATTGTTCAAACTGTTTAAGCCACCAGCCACATCAGAATGATCCCTGTTCAGAATGTGACATGTATCTAAAATACTGTTTCTCTCAAAGCAGATATTATTTACTCTTATCAACACACTTGAGTTCAAATAAGAATTCAGGAAAATCATTCACTTTGTGTGGGTCCAGCAAGCTAATCTCTCTGGTAACTTGTGGCTATATCTAAGACTATGTATACAAAGTTTACTGTATTTTTTAATTAATCTGATCTAGCTTTATACTAGTCTGCAKATACACTGTTATTAACTTCATCACGAAGCTAAATGAAAGTTAATAACTGTTCTGCTTAGCTTATGTATTAAGTGGGGTTTTGGAAAATGCCCTTCAGTGTTGAAAGCTCAGACATCTGTTAGAAAACCTGCTATGGCCAATTGAATTTCAAATCTTAGCACTATTCATCTAAAAGTAACATCTTTTTAAAGAAATACTAATTCCCCTAGGTATTCATCTCTTCATCTGAGCATTTGTGCACTCGAGTCTAATGACAGTTCCCCTTCTTGAGCAATATTCATGGATGTCACCTGCAATCCACAGTCTTACATTATCATACTTAGCCTTTTTCAGCACAAAACAGAGGATAGAGCACAAGGACCAGAACTATGCTGTGATTTCTGCTTTATCTTCACTTCTCCAAGGTCACCTCCACTGGTAGCTTTCGCACTGGTGGTAACTCTTAAATTTGACACCAATGTTTTCTGTTTACTCTGCTGTAAAGGGGAATATTTCATGCAAGGTCCAAAGCATGGGCAAGAAAAACTATTATTAAAAATTCCAGAAGGAGTTTCTTCTGAAAAGTCTGTGAACTCCTTGACAAAAACAGGAAACTTGGGTGGAGGTCCTATTTTGAGTAAAAGTGTTTTTGATCTTCACTTCCTAAAGCCCTCACTCCCATGTCAGAGACCTTTTGCCTCATCTAAGGACTGAATTCCAGTAATCTGCTGATGTAAGGCTTAAGCTTGACTCTGGAGGRCAGTTTACACTTCCATATCCCTGGAACTTAAAAAGTATTTTGTCCTCTGCCTGTAAGTTCAGAATMATTTTATGAATAATGATGGGGTGACACTATTCTCATATCATTTACTAAAAATGGACAAAATGAGATCTCCTCACTTAGGAATAACTGATCTAATTGAATTGGTTCATYATCTGGTAGGAGTGTTGAATGAATTAAAAATAGGATGGCTTGTACTCAACTGAAAKATAACCAAAGTGAGGAGAGATGATTTAAGACCTATTTTCAAAGAACTTAGAGATAACACAGGCTTAGACACCAACAGGAAGTGGTGGTCCAYTTGGATAGGTCACAGATGAGTTTGAGAAGGTTTTTTTTTTTCTTTTTTAATTTTCTAGCTGGGAAAGCTGCAGAGTGTTTTTCCTATGCTGCTTTTGCTGACCAGAATMATCTGTACAGTAAATCCCCAACATCCTGTAACAATGGGGATTTTACAAATGGAAATACAACAATAAAGTTCTTAGTAGTGTCCTCCCTATTAGGAAGGCTGCTGGACTGTCAAGTTTTCCTACTCAAAACAGCCACTGGATAGTCTGATAGGGGGAAGTATTTTTCAGTGTTTGTGTGTCTTGAGTCCCTCAGTTTCTTAACTTACTTTATTGTTGGTCCCTGACCTTTTTTGAAGTAATGTGACTRCTGCTTCGTTACATATTGCAGTTTGAAATGTTTGGCCCTTCTTACTCTGTTAGGCAGCAAGAAGAATTCCTTTCCATTTATTCTTCTACAGGAAAGTTCTGCACCACTTGTATAGCTGACATGCTTTCATTTGATATTAATAGACTTCAAATTTTTAAATACTTTTTTAGCATGCAGCAGAGTGATCGTAGGGAACCTCCATCCTTCTAACCTGTATCATTGCATGAAAAAGCTCTAATACTTGTAATCATAATCTAGTAGAGCCTGTGCCATTGTGTTGGTTCCCAGCACAAGTTGTCCCCTGGGATTTGCACTGCAAATCATAAGCTTTAACTCATGAAATCCTTATGCTTAATGTTGCTTTCAGAATGGTAATTCTGCACCTTTTATTGAAGATTCCTACCCCATACTCATGGTGTTTTTGTGGGGAATACAGCTTGGAGTCACTAACACTCTGGATGTCCTGAAGCAATTTACCTGTAACTTCATAGAAGTGTGATTTCTGTATGCACRTTTGCAGTGCACACTGTTTGTTGCTTGCCTTTGAATGTCTGTTTATGGTTACCAGGAATCCTGAGATGGAAAGAAGTGAAAATATGGGCCAAACTCCACCCCATTTATATAACAGCAGTCAAAGTATTAGACTGTGTGTCCCATGAGTATTGCTAAGACAAGCATGCTGTAGTGTCATGTGCCTGTAAACTGCATCTCCAAGAACAGCTGACAGTGGCAGATTTTCTTGTTTTTCTGAAAGACTGACTCCATTTTGAATTAAGGCAAATTGAGATATTGCCTGTTAAGGGGTTTCAGATTAAAGACTGGTTCTAACCTGGTTCAGACTAACAGTAGAAGATGGAATGCTAAGAATGAAGCTCAGAGTGGAATAGACTTTAAATTACTTTGCAGAAATATTAAACACCTTCACCTACTGAAACTTTATTGTAGCARACAAGGCAAAAGAATAGCACATCAAGCAAAATGAGGTTAACCGAAGTGCAGTGGTAACTAGACTTTTTCAGTCATGAGCTAAACATTCATTTAGAACTGGTAAATAGCATGAACAGACTGAAGTGCAAAAGTTCATTCTTCCAATTTTAAAGGGAAATAAAATTTTTCTGTCTATAGRTCCCCATTCAGTGGAAGTCTTGTAAACCATAAGAATACAAAGGGCTAAAGCCATGTTTTAACATACTGTTCAGTGAATGTGTTCCTTTATGGAAGGAGTTAATGATAAAGTCAGAAGAAACTTTTGATGTGCTCTTCAGTGAGTGCAGGAACTGCATCTACAGTTGCTTCCTTAGTTGCTTGATAGAGCCACTTTCTGGAGATCCTGAAAAGAATGGATGATGACAGGGATGAAATGTTACAAGCACTGGACACACAAGTGTAGTAGGAGATTTTCTCTTTCTTGCACAAAGAAAGGATGCCTTCTTTGATGTGCTACTCAGTTGGGACAGRAAATATTCGAAGATCAGGAGTGTCTCGTTCGCAAGTCCCAGTAGGGGAAAGACCCAAAAGAACAAATATTTGTTTTCAAGTCCACTACAAGAAGAAGGAAAATTGTACTTCTTAGGTGTGTTCATTGCATGGATTGTGATACTTCAGCTAAAGAAGGAATTGTTGAAATGGTGAGATAGAACAGCAAATTGGAGGAAAATAGAAAAATTAAGACAAAGATATGTAGGAATAGAGAAGAGAGATGGTCATAATTAGAGGAAGTAGAGAAAACAGAAAATTTGATTAGTCTGAGAATGATATGCACTAAAATAAATGAATTTCAGTGCTTTTTGCTGTGATACCTTAGGAGAAAAGTGATGGTTCTGTCACATCTAAGACCACTCTTAGAATGTATGCATGAAACTTGTATTACAAAGCCTGTTAGTATTCCAATAATTCATGAATCCTGACTTTCTTTTCTTCTTTTCAAACCTGGATTTTGTTTTCTTTATTTTCAACTGCCTTTCACAATACTGTTCTTCTCAAATTAATAACTTAAGTTGTAAAGGGAAAGATTTGTCTGTCTATAAAAATTTTGTTGAACTTGTCAAATGACTGATAATATACAGAAAAGTATGTTRTGAAAGCAAATATGCTCAAGAATGGAGACAGCTTGGAGCTAGCTGATTGGTTTTTACAATAGTTACTGCATTTTTAAAGTATTTTCATTTTTCACATGCCTCAGCAGGTAATATAGGATAATTTGATAACTGAAGAATTTACTGTGATAGGCTGCCTTATAGAAAGCTTAGATTCACTTGACCTTTTTCTTGTTTGCAGAGACAGAGAAATGTTCAGGATTCRTTTATGACATCAACCTTTTATAAGTCTGGATGCGGTGACTGTAGCTTTTGTTTTGGCCTGTGAGARTATCTTCCATATTTTTTTGTGCTAATGGTACCATTGTCTGTGTATTTGTTGTTCTTACAAAGATTCTCTGTTTGATTTGAAAGTCTTGTACAATTTGGGAAAATAATTTTTAGAAACAGTCTATGTTATATTTCTGGAYAATGACACTTGGAGATATCTACGTTTTATGATTTGGAACAAACCAGGTAGTTTACAATACTTTATAATTTGATAGYTGTCTCTGGAGCTGAAATGCAGTTATGAGCTTTTTTTTGTTTTCAAGTCGTGTATGAAGAGAGGTTTTCACACTGTCTCCTTTGTCTTCCTATTAATGGTAATGTGGTTCCAATTACTGTCACTGCATAGAAGAGGATATTATACATATCTTAAACTTGAAAGAAGACAGATCCAGTTGTGCTCCCATACCCACTKCTTGTCTGTCAGTCATTTTAGTATCCTTTGATGACCATCTCTGCTGTTGCCATTACTATGTCTTTCCATCCTTTGCTCTTCTAACAAAAGCTCCCCTTAGCTGCCCAGTTGCACTGAAGCRTGCCTGATGGCCTGCAGGCAGCTTAATGGAAGTTCCTTTAAGTTCCAAAAAACAGATGGAAAGCCATGTATTTTTCCAGCATCATACTTAGTTTAAAACAACTGGTGGAAGTACATTCATAACAGTCTTTGGTATGTGATTTTTGATATATTAATAGTTTCTATGTAGCATTCAGTTGCTAATAAGGAAATGCAAATTATCTTGGCTGGGATCATCTTTCTTGTCTTTGAAGGGTTTTGTAAACKGCAAGCTCAGTATTAGCCAGCAGTGTACTCTTACAAAATCCTGTGCTGTATTATYAGGAGAATAGTCAAGACATCAAGAAACGTCCAGTTTTGAGGCATCCAATACAAGCAACATAATGATAAACTGAAGTGAATGTMGAGGAGAGCCACCAGAATGGTCAGRGCTGCACACTTGCCCCAAGAGGAGGCGCTGAGGATGGGTTTGTTTAGCCTGGMCTCTGGGGCTCCTGGCAGCAGTATCCCCAATGCCTATGGACACTGGAAAGATGAAGCCAGGCCCTCCACAGCAGGGCATTGAAGGGTATGAGAAACTGTCGGTGGAAACAGAAGATTCTGAGTTTGTATAAGGAAAATCTTTTTCATTATAAGCATTACTGTGAGCAGTCTCTATCCTTGAGTTTTCAAGACCTGAGTGGCTAAGGCTTTGAGAAGCCTGGTCTTATTTCATAGGTGACTTGACTCTGAGAATAATGTTGGACTAGACCAACTGAAAATCCCTGAAAATTTAGGCCCCCTGAAATCCCATCCAACCTTAATTATTTAATAATTGGTTTGCATTTGTATCATTGAGATTTTATTTTTAAGGGTAAATTTCACTGGAGAATAARTGGAATATGATGCAGCAATTCGCTGGCCTCTCACAAGTCATTGCAAACAGCAAGACCATCCATTACATTCGTTCCTTATTACGGGAAAAGGTAGTTTGCTGTCCCTCATTGCTAACTAGCACTTTTAGGAACATGTCCTTGGAAGATAACAAGGTATGCCTGTACCTTGAACTCTGCTTATCAGGAAATCAAATCTGTTATGTGTGATATAAAGGACATACCAATCATTTGCTAAATTATGGCAGTTTGTACCCTAACCTTCTGACCTGTTCTGCCAGACTCTTAGTGGGGAAAGTGAAGGGGGTGTAAGCAATCTTTCTGGTGGCATAGTAGGTACCAGCTTTGTCTGATGGTCTCCCAGTTAACCTTATCTCAAAAGATTTGTCCCTATTTTCTTATTTCTCTCCCTGCCCTTTTCCAGGAAGCTTCAGTGATAACMCTTCCTTTTCTTATTTTTTTCCTTGATAATCATCCATTTATTATCACCATATAAAACAGAATTTTAGATTTTATATTATTAATTTCRTAGAAGTTGCACTTACAGAATAAAGAATTTAAATATTTGTATGTTTATTTCTGACTGTTTTAAGGAGGTATATGACATTCCAAACATTTTTCTTCTTGTAGGTGTCTGTAGTTGTAATAGCCTTTAAATTTTATTTGTTGAAAAGAGAGAGACGTTTAGTTACTGCTCTTGTCATTTATGTAACTGCTGTTCTGTCAATCATTTCACATTGACTTTTTCCCTCTYTTCATTATTGGAATTAAAAATCATACAGTAACTATCTTTTGTTAAGTATATATTTACATTTTAAATTATCTTAATCAATTTTCTGTTAAATTGAAGGAACAGGAGCATATACATCTACAAAAAATGAATGTTATTTAGTCTAGCAAGTAATAATCACTCTATGCGGAATCACAAGAAATATCTGAAAGTATTTATATTGATTTAACTGAAAACAGTTCAAGCACCAGTTTTAGAGTCTTTGTGTAACTGTTGGCTCCAATCTCTTTATTTGCTTGAGCACTGAAGAACAATGTTTGTAATGTTTGTAGTGYAATAATGATAATGTAATGAACAATTTCTATAGCTTCCAATATCAGATCTATTCAGGTGTGTTTCATCTGCTACAATAGCAATTTTTTACAATTATTTTCCAGAAACACAAGTGCTATTACTAATAGAGAATACTTTAATAAAGTAATAATATCTYTGGAAAAGCTAATAATTGGTTTAAGGAGGTAAGTTGTGGAATCGTTATTGAAATTTGTACGGTAGCTTGAAACAATTACTATGAACCATAGAAAAAAATTATCAAACCTGCTAATTCCAAGTGTATGCTACAAATTTGGAACTTAGTATAGAGTAATGTTAAAAATTGATGCTTTCATTTTTAAGTTTAATATCAAGGAAGTTGCTGCCCTTTTCTTTATCCAGATCTGTTTTATATTTTTCATATCAAACCATCCCACAGTTATAATTCCAATTAATTACTTCCTCGTTGATCAATACTCGTTAGTGGGGGATAAGTCTCTGTACTACTCCTTGCCTGTTTGTTGATTTAGTACAAAATTTATCTTTGTTAGCGTGTCATTTTTTGCAAGGAATGAAGTAAACCGTGAAAATACAGGTTTAATAAAGTTAATGGTTTGGGATGCCGTGGGAAATCAAATAGAGGAASGTATACACAAAACATGACTTTAGATTTAATGAGATTTTAATAAATGTACTTTGGGTTCTTTGCTGTTGGGTTAAAATATGCACAATAGAAAAAAAACTTATTGCATTGTAGGGATCCTTTTCAATCTGTCACTTGAAAATTATTTTTATTTTCTTTTGAAATGAAGTATTTATTTTTTTGAGCAAAGATGTTGATTAGTCAATGAGAAATTTATTCATGCTTATTCTGCTKCTCATCCAGATGTATGGTCCACCATAGTTCAGCATGTTTCTCATACTTTCAAGATTGGCAACTTTTGCCATTTTATGTGCTGCTGCACACGAATGCGAAAGATAATTTTGTACAGTGTATTGAGGCTGTGCCAGAAACAATAGAACTGTTCAGCTTCTTCTGTCTTATTTTGGCTTGAGGTGCTGATGTCTGCACCCTTTAGCTTGGCTRTGTTTCTCTTTTAGATTGTTTCCTGGACTTAGGAGACTTTTATTAAGCTATTTCCTTTGGTATGTCTTCACTAGGCTTCAGAGGACTCATTTCATAGCCTTCCTGTTTGAAAAAGCAGAGTCTTTAATCTTTCTTTGGGCTTATTTTGAAGCTTCATTTAAGGGATCTTGTGAGTTGCTAATTTCCATTTTTGGGTTCTCAGATGGGAGATCTCTGTGCCTACATCTGAAATAGGAGTCTGGTTGGTATTGTCTGACCAGCCATGTATACTGATGATTCCTGTGTTTCATTCTTCTGGTTTTTTAGAGATTTAGAATTTGTCATTGCCAGAAACATAGATGAGAACACAAGGTTATACATCTTGACTAATTTGTATAGTCAAAGAGAAAAGCAACTACCATTAGACTCCTCAGAATTACGGAGGTGACTCTGTTCTCCCATATATGTATCTAAAAACAGGTTTTGAGGAGGAAACATCCTTTATTATATGCTTACTCGTTTCTTCAGGTCCTTTTTGTTAAGGATGCTCTCACGCTCTTAACAAATGTCTGTATACTGGTGAAGTTCAGTTAGGTTATTTGAACATYTTTTGTGTTTATTTCACTGAAAAAAATAGCAATAGAGTCAATTAATATGCTGATCACCTAAACCAAGGGATAACARTCTAGGTAGGTGAGCAAACTAAGCATTCATTGGCAGCATTGAGCTAATGCAGAATAGCAGTCACACCCATTTTCTTCATTTTCTGTACCAAGGCATGACAGGAGTTCCTCTTCTCTTTTTACAGTTGCCCATAATAAAGAGTGCACTTTCAGTAAGTGAAAGACTAGATTTGATGTCCATCAGAGCTCYAGGATTGAAAGAAAACTCCCTAATGAAGTTTTATTTTGAAATTCTTGTGACTGAAGTATGACTCCCAAGAACAGGCTGAAGCAGCTTTTACGCAGTAGTTTGAAGCTCTGCATCGGTGCAGGAGCAAATCTTACATTTCACAGTCAGAGTCAAAGAAAARGAAGCACAATTTTATAGTCAGAGACAAGGAAACAAAGATGAATTTCAGTCCCTGTCAGACAGCATGATTCAGCAGATACATCTAAGGCACACACATTTTTTATATTGCTCAGTCTTGCAGTCTAGAGTACACCGGGCAATTGTTGAGTTAGGGTAGAAAGAATACATGGTTCCTATATTCTGAAGAATTCATATTTCTGAAGAACTCATAAGTGATTTTAGGTTTAGGTGTCCTGAAGCTRCAAGTAGTGTAAACCATCTGTCTGTCTTGCTGAGTGTGGATGTTTGGAACTAGCACTTTTTACAAACTGCAAAATAGTATGTGAAGTGTTGTCTCCAAGGAAGCTTTTTCGACAGAACAGGGATCAGAGGCCAGTACAAACTAAATGCTTAGAATGCTGCRAAACACAAAAATCTGCTTTGAAGCAAGAAGCTTTAAACAAAGCTTCTAAGCTTTCCTCTCAGATTTTACTGAACCACATGCAAAAGTACTGTATGTTTAATTACTTGATACGAAGCAAATGTAACATCTGGTAAGAACTTGCATGTTAAATCAAGTTTACCCTTCAGCATCTAAGCTATATGGATTTTTTTTTAATTACAACCTGAACCAGAAATATAGTGCTGAAAAAAAATCTCAGCATGTTGTTTGGGAAAAGCACATTTTAAGTGAAAATTATTTCAACAAATAAATTTTTCATTGCTTAAACAATTTGTAGATTACATGCTTCATTTTCTGTTTAATCATTATGCTCAGAGCTTTTTTGTTGTGTTGGATGTATTCAAATTYGTTGTTAATAAGTGCATTGTTATTTTAGACTAGATCAGAAATAATTTAACATATTTGATAGTTTTGGAGTAATAAATACTACAAAAACCTGAAAATGTCTTTAAATTTGGTGTAAAAACTTTATAAAATAATGTATTTTTAAATGAAGAATGACAGATTTCTTACCCGTTTTCTAGTGAATATTGAAACAGACTTTCATTTTATGAAATCAGCCAGATACATGACTAATCAGACTTAAACTGAGTGTTGCAAAASCTGAACAATGAAAGCATTTGAAACTAAGGAACTGAGTTCTTGCATTTTTAGTTACTTTGTGGGTAGCATGTGAACACAATTCATGGGAAATTTTTGTTTGCTCAGAAATAAGCCAACCAGTTTTTAGTACCAAGGATCAAAAAGAGAACCAGTGGAAACAAGATCATTTCAGTATCCATGTTTGAACTGGAGTCTGGCAGTTTGCTGCATGYATGGGCAGAGTTTATGCAGTCTGTGACATGACTGAATTTAATTGAGGCCTATCTAGACCACTGTTGCTCCTCCTGTGACTCCAAGTGGCACAAAGGACAGTAAGGAAAAATCASTTGTGTACTTTAATGCTTAGCTTGGGGCTCTTGGAAGTGAGGAAGCTTTAACCAGCAGAATCAGTTGCAGAAGGTGAGAAAGTTAAACAGGGATTTGAACCTCAAATTGCAAGAAATATGGGTAGGATTTGAGGAAGGATGCCAAACTATGAGGGTGATAGAGGACTGGAGAGAAACAAAAACACAGTTAGGAGATTAGGGCTGTAAGATAGGAATGGAAGCTGAATARGCTATGAATGTAGATGACAAGAAAAACAGATGCCTTGGGTATAAAGAATGAAAATGGAATTTGAATTCAAAAGACATCTGGGCTGGTGCTGGGTCTGAGAGGGAGAAGGGCAGGAACATTAAAGGACATGTTGGGGCTGGCAGTGGGAGGTTAGAGAGAAAAGGCCACGTTAGGGAGAAAATGTCTGTAGCATTTAGGTTTCTTTGCAAATTTGGCACTGAACCAAAGCACAGAYATTTGTACAAATATGAGAGTATATTCTAATTGCTTTAAAGATCTTAGATTTGGACCTGACCCAAATKGGGACTCGGGATGATTTCACAACTTACAGGGTTTTTTTTTTTCCATTTTTAAACTTTCTAAAATATATCTCACAAAGCTTTAGGTTGGTATAATAAGGTTTACAAAATTGGAAAGGGTTTGTGTTTTGTATCATTTTAGTAGGGCTTCCTTTGGAAGATACATTTTTTAAACTTACTTGCTTGGCATTCTTTCTTATTAACAAGTTTCATAGTAGGATTTGCCACTTCTTGAAAGGTTAATTTTACAAATTTATTGTCTTCTAATGTACTTCATTGTTCAATTACCTTTTTAAGGAGTACTGCTGTGCTTGTCAAGTATTGTAGATGGGTGGTTTATAGTTCCTCCATTCAAAAAACCAGTTGGTTGCCTTATTTTCTTCAGTATACAGACTACATGATTCTACMATGAAATCTTTTCATTTGCTCTCAATATATGCATGTTTTGACAAGTTATYATGTCATTATCCACTACTTGAAAAACAAGCTCCTCTGAAAAATCTTTCAAACCATACAAAAGAGAGTTCAAGTCCCTCTATGAGTATTCCCTCTTCTCTTTTACTCTAGAAATAATCTTTTTATAACCATTGTGTCATTGCTTTAGGAAACTTCATTGATGGGTCAGCCTAATGGCACAGAGACACAAAGGAATTGTGACTTCATTTTAGATGATTCTTACATGAGAGATGTTTTCATTGTCTCAGTCCGTAATTTCCCTTTCATTCTCTGCCCTCATTCTTCTGTGAGACTAAATACTCTTTCATTAYATCAAGTTTGCTAAAATTTCTTGATGGGAGAAAAATCCTGCAGACCCACATTCCAAGGTGGTTGGTTTTTTTTTTCCATAATAGTAATATTAAAGCGTAGGGTGGTTTTGTTTTCTTTTGTTTTCCCTTAGAGACCATCTAGGCAGATAAAGGAATGTATTTCAGCACATTCTGTTACCTGACTCTATGCACACATGCACATACACTTGTGCTGAAATAGTAGCCAAGAAAGCAGAGATACTATCTGGCTGAGTAAAAGCAAATATGACAAAGAAACTGTGAATGGTGCTATGGTGGAGGAGTCACTAGTGACATCAACAGTGTAGCAAGGTTAAAAGAAAACTGACCCCTTATAACCTTGCCAGTGCAAAACAGATCAACAGTCATGKAAGCTATTTCAAATTTCCAAAACAAAATACAAAATTTCTTTCGGAAGTTACTGCTCATGATTGAGTTGAGAAGCATGTTCTGGAAGTGGCCAGTAGGCTGAGTAGAAGCATCAGAGAACTACAGACTTTCTCTACTACCTAGAAAGTAGGTTCGGAGAAATATGGATTGGCTCTGTTCATGCATGTTTCCAGTGTGTAAACCTAGAACAATACAGATCACTGAAGCTCAGAGTGGATGAAGGTCTGAAACTGTGTACAGGAAGGCATTGCCATTTCTTTTGTGTTGAGGCGGAAGGTGAGAATTTGTTGTTGAGAGTSCATAAACATAACTAATAATTAAATTAAATCTGTGTGTTTCATCACATGGTTGGCTGAATGACTTGTGTCTTCATGAATGTTTAACTCATTTTAGAGCAAAGCATTCTTCCCAGGATTGCAAACAATATGTATATCAGAACAGATTTAGTGTCATGTCTGCAACCAATCATGTACGAAGTGTGGAGAATTCAAGAGTGCTGATTTTTTTTTTTTTGTTGTTTTTGGTTTTTTTGTTTTTTTTACATGGTGAAATGAAAACAGGAGCATACAGTCAGGAAGCAGTGATGAAATACTTAAACTATCAGCACTTGAAAAGCACCCTTTGTTTGAGAGCAAATGTCATACTATTAAAAAAGGAAAATAATTTTTAAAAGAAAAACTTCTCATGAGCTCAGTAAGCAGAACTTCCAACCTCTTCTCATACAGCCAGTGAGGAAACAATCTTTTTCCTGCGCCGGACTATTTACACACACATGGATGTGTGTCTATATGTCTATAGAGTGATTATCTGGGGCATTATAATGACACCTGTTGATTCTGTTCAAATTAATTACAGTGAAAATTGCTTCCTCTTTGTGCCTTAGAAGCATTCCTCCATCTGAAATCTTAAGGGAAAATATTTGAAGTAATCCCCTTGTTTTTTGTTAAACACTCTCCATCCCACCTAAAAATCAGGTGCTAAATAGGATAGAATTGTGTTGCRACTTCTATTTCACCAATGACAGCTAACAACAGCCTTGCTGGGTTAGAATAAATGTTCATCTGGCAATCCTGCAATTTGTTATGAAGTGGCTTCAGTGTGAGAAGTACCATATTGCATTTAATGGTTCTCAAAGGACTTTTTTSCTGCAAGTTGAGTGTTGTCACAAATAAGTGTTAATTTTTAGTATTCACAGTATTCACAACATCTTATGATAAGGAATTTCACAGCTTTCTTGTATTAAAAGCAATTTATATTTGTTTTCATTCTRCATCATTAGATGACTTCTCATTCATCTATTGGAAAATACAGTGGATTCTTGTCTTCCTTCTCCATTCCACTCATGATATGACAGGCCCCTTATTTCTTCCTTTTCCTTAARCCATCTCTTTTCCAAGCTGTAGAGTCCTAGTTTGCTTAAGTGATTCATTCCACATGGTGCAGTTGTGTAAGTGTGTGATGTAGTTGGATGTCAAAGGTCTTCCTTCCTACCCTTSTCTGTTGCTCTGCCACTTCTGTTCCTTGTGAGGTGAGGTACTAGAATGGTTGTCAGCATTCAGTAATGCAGGCAACAACATGGAATTGCAAAGGGACACCGTGAGTTTTCTGTTCTTTATTTCTTTCACAATAATTTCCAAAATTTTTGTTTTGACCATTATTTAAAATTGAATCAAAGTTTTAAAGGATTTATCTAGTATAATGAAACCCAAGAAATTAAATCAGTCAGCTAGAAGCTCATCATTTTATGTATATGCTCAGGAGTATTTTTAAAACCTGTGATTTACTTCACATATATATCTCCTCCCTTAATATGTTACTTAATGCCAAGATGCATGAGGTTTTCTCCTGTTCTTCACATCACCCGAATTTTCAACTATCCAATAATTTAGTATTCCATCAGCAAACGTTTTTATGCCTCATATTTGAGATTGCCTGTTAAGTATAATGAATGAGTAAAATAGGTGAGGTCCACTTCTAAGTGGAATATTATTTGTCACTTATCACCTTACAGTAATTTTCTCAAAATTATAGTTCATTTCTGCTGTTTGAGAAGGATCTGTGATTCTGAGTGACTGTGGAAATTAGTACACCACTGTGGTCTGACTTTTCTTCATATGTTTGGGTATGGAAAAATGCAAGTGGAACTGATAAGCTATGATATCTCACAGGATGCACCACTGATATCACTGATGTCGRTACCACCTCTCCCTAGCACATGTAACACATGGGGATGAAGAGGGGTGRCAATATTTCATTGGTGTCTCTTCCATGAAAAGACTTCAGTGCATACATTTGTGTACTAAAAGATTCACATTGATCTAACACTTTAAAAAGAGGAAAAAAAGTACACTGTAAGGTCATTGTCATTTGATTYTACATTAACAACATATGTAGAAAASCCGTAGACTGTTTTCTGTGCACTGTGTTGTGTGGTGATTATAATACTGAATTTTCCTAATGATGTTTCAAATACAGGTTACAGTATTTGCTTAGATAACCATCCTAATACCTATTAAAGTCTTCAAAATACTGTGTTAATTTTTGAAATTTGTACCTATAGTAAACAGAAGTAGCATATATTCKAAGTTTGTTTATTTTTGAAACATCAAAACTTACTGTTTCATTTTTCTTCCAGGTATAGACAAATGCAACTTGGCACAGAAAGCAAAGTAGCTGAACTTCTTCACCAAAGTAAGTTAAAGTCCTTCGAAACTGAACATGTTCAACTCATGCAACAAGAAACAGCTAAGAATCTTTCACAGTGCCAAATGGAATGTGAGAAATACCAGAGGAAGCTGGAGGTATGTTGTATAAATAGACACTTTATGGGACATTAGTTGTTTTCAATTGTAATGTAAAGTAGAAAAGCTTGGGGAAAAAGTAACAACATGGCATGGCTGAATTAATATCTCCACCAAATTGTGCAGAARCAGGGTCAAATGACAAAGCTTACTAAGATCAATCTGTCAAACAAGACCATGGGGAGAGGAAACAGCAAAACAGTACCTCATTCATGTGAAGTGTATATATCTGTTTGTGTCACAGAGTTGCTTATGTCAGTCTATSTGAGGACTCTAGGGAGAGAATAGTTTCAGCAGAACAAGTCCGATGAATTCAGTATCATTATTTACAGCTGGGATCTGTAATAGCATTGTTACATAATAAAATACTTTTTATTGATACACGATTGTGGAATAAATTTTTACAGCTAAAAAGTCAAGGGGAGCAGGGTGTATACAGCTTTGAAAAGACTTAACCTTGCTAGTCCTAGGATGATGGGTTACCTTGGTGGGGTGCCTGACATGCCCCCAGTCACTCATTCCTCCTCCTGAAAGGATGGGGCTGAGGCAAATRAGCTTTATTAAGAGTATGGGTTGATGTAAAGATAGGGAGATCACTTGACAATTACCATCATGGGCAAAATAGATTTGACTTGGGGAAAATTAATTTCATTTACTACCAATTGACATAGGTTTGGATGGTGAGAAGCAAAGACAAAAAGTGAAACATCTTTCCCCACCCCATTCTGTTTTATTTTATCTTCCCTCCTTAATTTCTGACTCTTCTATCTCCTTCCAGAGCAGTACAGGGAGGAATGGGGAATAAGGGTTTGAGTCAGTCCATAACAGTTCCTCTCTGATAGTATTTCCTGCTCACACTTATTATTCTTCTCCACTGTGCATCCTCCATGGACTGCTGCTTCCTCCAGGAGAAGATCTCCTGTCTGGGCTCTCCATAGCTTACAGTGCCTTCTAGGKTTGTYCACCTGCTCCATCATGGGGTCCTGCAGTCTGCAGTGTKCACATCTGCTTTGGTGTGGTCKTTGATGATCYRCAGRTGGGCARCCTGCTTCACCATGGGCTGCAAGGGGGTCTCTGCTCTAGCACCTGGAGCACCTCCTCCCCTCCTTCTCTCACCTCAGTGTCAGCACCATGGCTATTTCTCATTTTTTTCCCTCAGTCCTCACTGCCATGCATCATTTTTGTCCTTCAATAAATACGGTTTCCTTGAGGTGCAGACCCCYTGGCTGAGGGACACAGCCTGGGTATCTGCAGCTAATACACCTGTTTATGTGACCTTTAACCACTTGGGCCTGTTTATCTCTACAAGCCTAGAATTTATTATCTTTCAAGCATATGTATCATATCTTGTTCACTTACTTGAGTGTTGGAAATGTGAGTGTTCCACAGAGAAAACTTACTTTTAAACAAAGTTTCTTCACTAATCCAAAATTAGTCCCAAAGTCATATCACAGAGTCCAGTTTATGAGATTTGAATGAGATTGGCAGTGTGTATTTCAAACAAACATCAGGATACAAACTGGACAGGACAGAAGAAAGTGACATCTATGACAGACTTTGTTTTTTGGGGAAGGATGCCAGTCCTCAGGTCCCCACATTTTAGTACTGAATCTGCCTAAGTTGTTCATGAGGAGGAACTATACAGTGGAAACAGAATTAGAGTTTCAGATAGGCTAATTTTTTGTTTTCTCCGTGTTGGGACATTCAGATCCTGGCTGATGAGGTTAGTTGTGGTCACTAGCACAGGGAGTGCCAGTTTTGCTAAACTTTGAGGTTGCTAATCAGATTTTTAATTGCACAGACATGTCTCAACTTGGAGAATGTAATTCAATTTGAGTTATATTATCATTTTCTTCGTGGAAATTTTTTGATCCGATAATGAATATTTGGCATTCAAATCTACTAATGCTTTTGGCTCTTTTTTTTCTCTAAGAGAGACACTTTTAAACGCTTTCATTAAGAAATATGCACTTGAGTGCCCTTTCCTTAGGAAATATTCTTGCAGAATTTCAATATTTGATGTCAGAAGCTTTTACTTTTRTTCCTTTTGACTCAGTTCTTGGGTTTTTTTTTATTTTCTTTCTTATATGGAGCATTCATGTACTAAGATTTTATTTCTTGCCCTTACAGGACATTGATCTTTATTAATAGTGTAGGCACTGGATCTTGTGGCTCAGCTACAGCCGTTGGGACTAACTCTTGCTTTTACTTAGGACACAGAGTAGTTTCTCTTGCTAAACTAGGAAACAGATGGTTTCTATGTTGCCCAGTTTTAACCTATACGTGTATTTCTTCTGTGACACTAGACAGAGCTTTTTATATTTTCAAGTGGCTTGTTTCTCTAAGCATTGTGTATTTTTTAGTGGTTTTGACAGTGACTCTGGTATTAGTGCTCTGCACACTGTGCATATATTCTGTATCTCAGAATCTGTTTTCACTTGTCATTCTGTTTGTGATTTTTACTTAGGAAGTTAGTRTGGAATTTAACAGCAGTGCCATGTGGTGATTTCCTGTTTTGGTGGGATTTTTTCTGTAAAGTATGTAGATTGCTACTTTACTTTATGAGGATTTTCTCATTCCAGTTTGGTGTGTATTTGTTTGGTCAATGTTGTTTCTTATTATCAAGCACTGTAACAAACCTTAGTTATTATACAAGCCTTCATAACTCCTACTTTTGAATATGAGTGGGTTTTTGCTTAACCATAGTGGATTAAGTATTTACMTTAGTCTTGAATGTTAATCGCATATCGCCTTTTCTTCATAACTAAGACTGGTATAGCTTTAATGCCAAATTTTTATATTTGCATTCTGCAAAGGAATCTTCTTTACATAAATTCACTACTGAAATTTGAATCTCATTAAAGCAACAAGAATAATTGCRTTTATATTATTTTGAATGCTGTATGTGATTTTTTTTTAGCTTTTACCTGGCTTATTCTAACCTTACTTTAAAATTTTTGTAACTTTTTCAGACAGCTTCTTAAAAGATAGGCCTAACACCTGAGAGTTTAATCTGTTYAATGTAATGTTATTGAAAGAATAACTGCTTTTTAAAATGTTTTAAACATTGCTGTGCAAAATTTACATCTAATATTTAATGTCATACTGCTACACATTTTACATGTATTATATTTTGCCTCTTTCAAAAAAAAGCTGTAATGATGAATTCRTGATCTTTCTGTTATTCATTCTCACAGGTGCTTACGAAGGAATTTTATAGTCTTCAGTCATCGAGTGAAGCCCGCATTATTGAGCTCCAAACACAGAATTCTGAGTTTCAAGCAAGACTAGATACTTACGAGAAACTTGAAAAAGAGCTTGATGAGATAATACTGCAGACAGCAGAAAGTAAGTTCTGTCACAAATTATGCTGTATCTGTAGGTGTTTCTGGCATTATGATACCTTTTTTCTCATGGCTCTTGGAAAGTATTACAGTGCCTGTCATTCTTCKTCATTATGCCTGACAAGTAAAAGGCAGCAATTATTTTGATAGAAAATATCAATGGCAGGTTTCTAAATGTACCTGTGAATGTGTATCAGACATCAATATGTCTGTGTTTATTAAAAGTCATCTCAGGATTCTGTCATTTCTCTTTTCATTATTCTAATAATCCATTATAATTGGATATAGTATTTAGAATTCTTCTATTATTTAAGCACATTTTAAATGTCAAGAAGCCCTCTTTGTTGACAGGCAAATACAGGTTTTATATTACAGTACACTGATTAATGTGAATTTTTTAACTAATTGGAGGGAGAGAAAWGTTCTTCCTTCTGTTGAATTAATAATAATTAGACATTAAGTGGTTGCTTGTGGCAGCTTGGTCTGTTCCAAGCACTTAACCATGGATTAAGTTCATACCTGATTACTCCTGAAAATTTTTGTCTCTCATTAGCAAAAATTAAAATGTTCTCAAACACAGCAGAAGTTCTGTAAAATCTCTATTCATTTGATTCTCAACCTAAATCAATCCACTAGGCAAGTAATTTCTAATTGGAAATTATGATTCTAATGTTGAAATCTTCTAGCCTATGCATAAACGGAGTACGACATTCTAAGAGTTCAGTCTAATCCAACTGTCTTCTTCCCCTTTCTTTATCTTTGCTCCTCCAGAAAATAGTCACAATTTATAAAGTTTTCCAGATAGAAGATTATTGCGTAGGCTTTATGTATAAACAATAATGTATAGGAAAGTGTTCATTACCAAGATGCAGTGATGTTGGGTCATCTTCAGTTAATGAGATTGCACATACTTTATTAATTTTGTACACTGCAGCCCATRCTTAGAATGGCCTGACTACGCAAAGGTCCAGTCTGACCGTAAGCATGTTTGCTGTGTACACGCTTCTGTTGTAGTCAGTAACATGTTTTTWTTAAGTGTGTATATATAAAAGCTTGCCTAAGGAGTAATTTATKTGTTAATACAGAATTTTTGGACCTTACCTTCATTTTCTCCAAGGAGAAGGTAGAGTTCAGAATACTTTTCTGTTTACACTGGTTTGCATTTTCTTACACATCTTGGGACTACAGTAAAGTTTTTTACTAGATCATTCTTAACTTCTTCTTACGTATTTTTTTCTATTACAATTTACATTGTATGCTACAGAATTCTAAAGAAAGGAAAGTTTTCAAATGAACCAATCTCTTAAAATATGACTTTATTTTCTGATTTCTTTGGAGAAAAAAGGGGGTTACAGCTTATTATTATTTCAGTGTACTTTCTATTTAATAATGAGTTTGCTGTTACTATGGTGTATTTGATATAGAAAATTAAAATTAATACTAGTTAAGTCTTGTATCTTAGGAAAAACAGAAGAAAAAAGACTATTAAAAAAAAAAAAAACACTTTGAAGGAGAAGACAAATACTTTCTCCTCTGTCTCAAATTATGTCCTGATAGTTACACGTCATAAATAGCTAAAGGTAGAAAAATACTTGAAAGGAAATGTAATTATTTTTCAAATTGAATGTGTTATGGAAATACTCCAGTTTGTCTTTTCGGGGAATATAATTTAGACTGAAGCATTGTGTGGAAGACAATTARAGTTTTCTACAACCTTTAGTGGTAATAAGGATTAATCTTCATTCCTGTGGTSAGCTCTTTATATTTAAAGAGCATATAATGTTTTTTCCTGCATCCTGAGTCATGAAGCCTTTGCTGTTTTATCGTGTTTGGGGATGTCAGTAGGGGTTGGGTTCTCCGGACTTTTTAATAAACTGTGCATTTATTTACACATGTGACAAGGATTTTGTCATATAATATATAAATTATATTTTAAAATATATATATAAACATTTTACTTTCTCTTTTAGAAAATATGCATGTGGAAGATATCACTGAATTTTTACTGTTACTCTCCAGTCATTGTCACTTGCTGTATTAAAATTGAAATGACATCAAACTGCTGTACAGGAAGCTATCAAGAATTTATATAGCCACTTCTAGCAGTGCCTGAGAGGTTTCCACATGAATAACAATAGTAAACTTTCTTTGCATTTATCTGTTCTTCCTTTTAAGAGTAAAATTTTCACATTAGGGTGTTTTTGTTGTAGACTAGTTGTTTGATTTTTCTTGCTTCCATTGGTTAGTGTCTTTCTAAGAAAAAGATTGAACCTATCTGTATCCTCACAATGGTGTTTCTTTGCTGAGTAGCATATGTAACTGTCATTARTAAGTTTCCCCTAGCTTGTAAAATGTATATTTTACACCACAAAGTAAGGTGAAGAGCCTGGAATGTTGTAAGAGAAGTTCACACTGATACAGAACATTACTTTGATACCTACAACATTTCCAGTTGTTTTTATCTTCATCTTTGTGATGACATGTACTGGACACTGCTCACAGATCTGGATTTACAGGACAGGATCTTATGTAAGTTTTTCTGAGACATGTGACACTGAATATGTTACCAAAAAGAAGGGCATTAACAAAGGCAGGTTAAGTTATTCTTTTTTTTTTCTGAACCAGAGGTGTTTACAACCCTGAAAATTCCCTGTCATATTTAAGACAGCTCTGAAGTTCTGGTATCTTTGTAGTGCCACATTAGTAAACTTTTTCTGTCATACATACTGAAATTTCTATATTTTTAAAGTAACTAGATATGTGATTTATCACAGGTGCTCTTCTACAGGCTTTTCTCTTTCTAAATGTGTTTTAAGAATCCTTGTTTGAAATAGCATTACAAGGGTATTAGACAAGTGAGAACAGAGGCTATAGCATTTTGCAAGTTGTTGAGAAATGAAGGTATTTCTGATTTTGAGGCACTTGAGCATTAGGAAAGATGAGTCAGATAAGACTCACATCATTTCCTACATTTGTTTCTCCTGTTACCAACTATTTGATTCATTAGAGCTTTTGTGTGGTGTCTGGGCTGGTGTTCACTTGTTCTCCCTATTTCTCTCACACCCGTGCCACTCCCATTTTGTCTCATTGTCCCCCTTTACCCTTGCTCTTTGTCCCCCTTTCTCTGCCCCTGTCTACCTCACACATACACTTTCTACCTCACACATACACTTCTTTTTTCTTTTTTCTTTTTTTTTTTTCTGGCCCACTTCATCTTACAGGAGAGAGGAAACCTGAATTTTAGAACCAGAAATGTGAACATATGTATACATCTTAATCTTGCTGCTATTGGGATTTCTTTTCAAAGCAATTACAATGTGTTTAAATCCTTAGAAACATGTTTTCAGAAATCAATCACCTATGGAGGCAGAGATTATTTTTAATATTTCTACTTTGCATATACATATATTCTTTTTTGCCATTCTCTGAAGAAGTGGATGGCATTTGTTTGCATCAAGTGTGGTGAAATTTCTGATCACCACAGCCTTTCAAAAACAATTGTGAGCAGCCTGACATCAGCTCCCTTAGCAATATAAGATGTGTCCTGTCTGGTCTCATGGACTTGGTTATATCCTGTCACCTTAAACACTCCCTAATTTTATCTTCTTCTACATCCTTATGTATACATAGACAATTAATTCTTTAGATGAAAAACTTAAGCAACCTAACACTTTACTGCTGAATTAAACATACAATTAGTATCTATTTTGAGACCATACCAGTAGTATGGATATTCAAGCCCACTGAACTCTTTTCCTTTACATTCATCTTGCATAAGTCTTATGTTAATCATGAAAATAAAATGTGGCAAGTAATTAAAGTGGCACCATGTTTAATGCTAATGGTGAAAAAAAATTACTCCACTCAAGTCTAGAAGGTTGCACCAACTGAAAATTTAGCACCTAGAAAAATGTTTTTGCATGTTGAGTTGTAAATAGAATTGCTTAGAAGTTCATAAGTTCTGGCACTGTTCTTCAGCAGTACCTTTCTGCAATTTTTTGCAGTGGAAGATGAAGTTGAAGCTGAAAGGGTTCTCTTTTCATATGGGTATGGTGCTAATGTTCCTACAACAGCCAAAAGACGACTAAAGCAAAGGTAAAAAAACCTACCTTCATTAATTTACTTGTTCAAGGTAAACTAAATGAAGATACATGCATTATGTTTTGTTTTAGAATCAACCAGTCTGATTAACATAAAGAGGTTTTTTTAATGACTTAAGTATAACTAGGATCTATTAAATGGTTGCATATGAATGAGCATATACATATTTTTCTAGGTCATTTTAAGATCTCATTGACTTTCAGAAAGATTAATTACAATTGTATAAAACTAAGCAGCTGTAAAAACAGATTAGTTACATTGTTTACATTTATATAATAGGATATGTATTATTAATACCCTAAAATCATTGTATTTAATAGTAAGAAAAACATATCTGTCAGGATATTAAGGAGGACAACGGTTCTGAGCATCACTATTTTACCTTCACTAATACAGGCTCTGATTCCACTTACATTTTTTTTTGTTTGCTCTGGTTTGGCCAATTTGAAAATTTGATCAATAGATTAAAATGATACACAGGTGAAAAGCATACCTCTTGGTCATAGTCATTTTAAACTGATAAATTTATATTACGCATTGTCTTTAAGAAATAATAGTGACATTTGAATGGCTCATTGTGAGCCTGTGTATTGTGGCTGTGACTCACTTCTCCCACGCAACTGACAATGAGGTAAGAGGAAATCACTTCAGGTGGTGCCAGGRGGATTTAGGTTGGACATTTTCTTCACAGGAGGGGTTGTCAAGCATTGGAATAGGCTGCCCAGGAAGGTGGTGGAGTCACCATCCCTGAAAGGTGCCATGGTTTGGTTGTCAGTGTGGTGTTCAGTCTAAGGTGAGACTCGATCTTGGAGGTCTTTGCCAACCTTAATGGTTCTATGAATGTGGGTTTATTTAAAATGCTTTTGAACTGTGGCCATAGAGTTTGTTTTTCAAAATTAGGATGGTAGTTCTCGGATGTCCTGGTTTAGAAAAAATTTTAGGAGAAAACGCTCTGGAATGAATGTTTCCTCTAAAGAAAAGGGTTTCAGCAATCCCTTCACACTGACATGAATTTTCTGGATGAAAGTGAAAAAGCCTGTTTATTTAACAAACAAGGTGCCCACAGGGCACGGGAAAAAATTMATAACTGCTAGATATCGAACCTTCAGAACCTTACCTCCTCCTCCTGCCACACACACACACAGAGCAGAACAAACAAACCCAAAATGCCCAGGGAAAGGAAAAACTACCCAGCACATGGTGAAAAGTAACAAAATGGTGGATGGCTTCGTCTCAGAGAGGAGAGGAAAGTCYATGGAGGAGCTCAGGGGGTAAAAACCAGATGGGAGCCTGGTGAACCTCCGGTGTTGTCTCCTCCTCACTGCAGATGGAGCTGGTGGATTTAGAGCCCTTTATTTCATTCATTCAACTTCTCCCAAGGTCTGGGCTGAGATGGGGTGTCCCCGTTGCTTCCCCGCCAATCCGCGCTGACCAGCGCCCACCAAGGGTCTCATTCAGACCAAGAACCAAACTGAACCATCTAAGAAAAAACAACAGAAGCCACCAAATAATTGCTGCTACAGTCCTGGGAAGAACTTCTTGCCTAACCTAACAAAAACCAGGCTAGCCTAAGCAACAATACAGCCTCCAGTTGGCATGGCGAGCTGAGCACACGGGGAGTGAGAGCTTAAACAAAGCCCTCTGCAGAGCTCACTCAGTTCCCACCCATTCCTGGACTCACCTAGAAGCTGCAGGACCCATTTCTGTGCATAAAGCAGACAATAAGGAATAGAGTATCATCATAAAATCACCCCAAGACATAGGATTAGGTTTGTTTCATGCAATTTGAGTATGCCTACAATGTGCTCAAATACAGGAAAGTCAACTGCGTAATTTGTGCTAGTGATAGGCTTTGACCAAAAAGAGGTATTTCAAAATCATGGGCAGACACACCAAGAAGAGTATAAAGATGGGATAACTATGTATCATACCTTCACATTCAGAAGCTGTAATAGCAGGTTTTTGTCATTTACAGCTGCTTTTTACTGCAAGTATTATTTTGTTTAGTTGTTTTCATCTTCTTAACCCCTATCTTCTCCATAACAAAGTATGTTTAATGTCAAAAGTTACTAATCAGAACTAAGGGCAAATGATGGTTTGTTCATATTTTCAACAAGATTTATGGGCCACATACTATTTCTTCTGTCGCATATATTTTTTAAGTGTTGTYGATATGATTGTCAGTCAGATTAGACCTACTGTGCACTGAGTTGCATATTGCTAACAAGTATAAAGATTTTATATTTGTATGTAAGTAGTAGTATTACTTATCTAAGTAGTACTTAACTTTGGCATGACTTAATTTGCTCTTTCAAGCCTCTTCAGATTGTTTCCATGTCAGATTTCTCTTTATAATGCATAAAATTGAAGAACAAGAACAGACTGGGGATGAGGAACATGCAAAAAAACTGCCTAACCCTATTGTATGTCTGATTTAGAAAACTGTTGCGAGTTCTATAGCACCACTTCCTAAAGGTTCAGTTTATTCCTCCTTTGTAGTTTGGGCACTTTTCTGAGTTTCTGCTTAGATCCTTGTTTCCCTCCCCACCCTTGTTAGATTCAGTTTAGATTATTTGCATATATAAAAATTGTGTTAAATCTCCTTTGAATGCTGAATCTGATGATCAGGCCAGGATTTCAGGTATGCTTGGAAGACACCTTTTGAGCTTAGAAGCGCCTGTATAAGAATGACTCATATACTCCACTTTTGTTCCAAAAGGCATTGACTAATAAAACTGATTTAATCTTTCATTATAGTGTTGAGGGCTTCATAGACTTTCCTTATCTTTTAGAATTAAAATATTTAAAAAGCCATTAAATACTGTGTATGGTTTACCTGCTGTTTTGATTCGAGGAAAACTGCCATGCAGAATGTGTGTGATGCCTTTGGCTGCCAAATTTTTTAAAAGCAAAGACTCTGACACCATCCTCTGTGTTTAGCACCATTAAAGAAACACAGATAAGTTTTCTGCTCTCTAGGATTGCTTGAGGAAAGAGTCTGTTGTTCTCTCAATGTGAATGATCTTTCTGGAGTCCACTACCTGCTCTTTAGTTGCAGACTTACAGGATCTTAAATGAAGAGCTCTTTTAAGCTCGCATCATGCACTTCAGTCTCTGAAAATCTGTACAAAACCCACCTTGTCGAGTAGTGTGGGGTCTATACCTCTTTGCCGACTTGCCAGAAACTACTACTTCATTACTGTGGATGTGGGCATTGTGTACCCATAGTACTAAATTAAGTGTGCTTGGGAACACACTGATGCATCAAGACCAAATGGCCTGTAGTAGTCCGTTTCCATAAAACAATTCTTAATGATTTGCTTGCCCATGGTGATTTCTTAGCTATGCCTAGAAAATGTTTGGGAGTTGTTAATTACAGAATTCAGAATACTACCAGGATTACTCTGGTGATTTGCTAACAAAGAATTCTCACCTTCTTGAGCACCACGTAATTTTCTAGTATAGTTGGAATCAAATGTTTCCAGCATGGCTTTGCAGATCAGTCCCTTCGTCCCTTTGCTTTAAATTTACTAGTCAAAAGCTTACTGCCAGGTATACTTGAAAGATATACTTGTGTTATACTTAAATATTTGCAGATTCAGGTAAAGTTCACTGAATAGTTGTAGCAGGGAAAATTATCATGGGCTGCAGCTCTAAAGTTGCCATGGGAAGGTATCCAGGTTTTCTTTTCCCTTTCACTCTAATAGCTACTAGTCAAAGAAGTGATTCCTTTCTCTTTTGTACTCGATGAGATTTGTGCCTGAAAGAGTATGTTTGTAACGCAGGTGAAGAATATTAAGACTTCTGCCAAATCTAGAAGTCTATCCCATTTTACTGAGGAAGAGCTGGAGTTTATGATTGGTCTGATTTTCAGATAAACTTTGTACACTCAGTTTTATGTACTCTAACCCTGATCTTAAGGGTAAATTTACTCTCTCTGTCAGTCTGCTTTAAAGCACTTACCCTCTCACAGATTCAGTATCATGGTCAAGAATTGGTTGTGGAGTTACTCAAGTCCTGCCTGGATGTAATCCTGTGTGATGTGCTCTGGAGGCTGGACCAGATGAGCACTGTGGTCCCTTCCAACTTTGCCCATTCTGTGATTCAGAGGAGTTGGCAAGTCTAGGTTAGATGTCTGGTAGTAGGCTCTGCAGTGCATAATGAATCTTCCCATTGCTGCCTATGGATCTGTGCTCTTCAACTGATAATAAACTCTTTTGATTCTGGACATGAAGCATGCAAGAGGTTGAGGATCTAATTTTTTAACTAGGTTGTTTAGGTAACTCAATGATCATTTCTCTTCAAAGTTAATCTGTGACTCTACATAAGAGTTTATTTAAAACAAAACCAGCAATAACACTTATTTATTTAACATTAAATGTCAGACAAAACAATTTTGCATCTCTTTTGAAAATGATAAAATAATATTTTTCAGTGTTTTACTGCAAAATGTATATTAACGTGCATTTTAAAACAATTATTTAAGGTAGAAGTCAATTACAGTGATTCTGTAAAGTTGCTAAAAAGTAAATAATCCTAATTAGGTGAACCATTTTGACAGTATTACTCCAATCATATAGTATTGAACAAATTATACAGGTAATTACTTTGTATAAAATATTGCAATACCATAACTGTGGGAATGTTATTTTAGTGCTGTTAAATTTTGTACTATTTTCATTGTTTTTCTAACTTTGACCATGCAGCATGTTCAACTGTGTAGTTTATGTATCTGAATATTTAAGTATTGGTAAAAAATTAAGGCAATCAAGTTCTGAATTATAAATGTGAGAATTTCTTTTGCCTATTTTGGAAAAAATTCAAGTTGAGCTTGCTTTTTATTGGCACAGTGTTCACTTGGCAAGAAGATTACTGCAGCTAGAAAAGCAAAACTCGTTGCTTGTAAAAGATCTGGAACATCAGAAGGAACAAGTAACACAGATTTCAGAAGAGGTAAATCATTATTACACAAAAATTCAAATCTGTTGAAACAGTGCAGAACAGCTGTTCATAAAATGAAATCTCTTCTAAACAGTGTTTATTATCTATTTGATGTAAAAAAATGGCCTCATAGTTCACCAAAATGCCATGATTGAAGTTTTCAAAGAAGTTTATATTGTGTGTTGCAACTAATATTGAAAGAAGGATTACTTTAGAGGCTAAACAAGAATGTGAGCRAGACAGATAACATTTTGATTTCTGAACAGAAGAATAGTCAGCCAAGCTAGTTTGTTCTATTTTATACTTAATTGTTCTATGAATGCATTTCTTTTTACACAACTAGTCTCTTAAATCACATTTGAAAATATTTAACAAATCTCGGATTGAAATGTGCCAGAATTAGGGCAAACTAATTTTTTAATTGTTTTTTTAGATTGTCTTTTATTTTTTCTCATAGGAGCCAAAGGACAAGTAGGTTTGCTATTAGAAATTGCCACCATATGGAACTTGTAGGCTTACTATTTCAGAAATGTGGTTAGAAGTTTGATTTTTAAAGTGACATTAATTACAAATTAGAATTACTACACCCAGGTACTTCACAGAGTGCAAATACTTTAATTTCTACATATTTTTAAATGATATAATTCTTACAAAATTTATATGTATATATATGATTATATAGATTATTTCAGTGAAAGATACATGAACAGTGAACAGGTTTTTTTTAACCAATACTACACTTCGTTATGTATTTTTAGGTATATCATAGTAATTTTTGTTTGACTAAAACATACTCTGTCAGGTTTTTACTTGAAGACATCAGGGAATTGGTGAATCCATTGTTATGCTTGGTATTTTTCCAGATCACTATGTGTTAAGTCTTTCTGGGTTTCACTTCAATGCATTCCTTACCCACAGTAGTTTTACATTTGCATCTAGATCACTGATGAAAGATTCAGTATCAGTGACCTTAGTTCAAATTCCTGYAGAGTTCCACTGAAACATCTTCAACTCATTTTTATCTTGCCATTAAATTCTTGATGTTTTATCATGTAATTGTGTCATTTAAATCAGAATGTAATCCAGTACAAAGTTAAACATTTTTAATATGCAGTTCTTAAACTTCTCTTTGCTGTCTTTGCATCATTTTTACTCCAAGCTGTTGTCTGTCTTGATTTTTTTTTTAAGAATGAACAGAGATCCTGTAGACTACAGCATGCTGAGATARCCCATTATTATTCTTTTGACTGATAGTTTGTTCAGTCATCTAGATGAAATCTAGAACATACATAARCTGATGGAAAAGTGGTTGTATCAGCTTTTCTTCTGAACTTGGATCAAATACTGCGGTTTAAGTGCAGTATTTATAATACAACTTCTTCAGCTTTTTAAAGGAGGGATGAAAAGACCACAGTAAGACCACAAAGAGGGCCATTGACTCTACCATTTTTTTTAAACAATGGAAGCTGTTATATTAAAACTTCTGAAAATGCAGATTAGGGAGGTGTAGAGAGTGGTAGCATTATTGCAGGGAAAATAGCACATAATTAGAACRGAAAAATGAGAAGATAATGTACTAATTATTATTTTGAAGTTCCTTTTTTGTGTGTGTAATAATAGGTTAAGAGTTCATATTATTATGCAGTTGGTAAAAATCAAGAATATCCAATAATAATTCAATAATAATCAAGTAGTTGTGCTTTATAAATTATAAAATTAATAGTGGTAATACCTTTTTTTTTTGCAGCTTGACAGAGCAAATTCTTTGTTGAACCAAGCACAACAGCCATACAAATACCTCATTGAAACTGTGCAACAGAGAGATTCTCAAATAAGTCTACAGCAAGAACATATTAAACAACTTGAAAAAGAYGTTGGGTAATTAAAAACACTGATTTTTGTTTTACTTTCTCATAAACTGAAGGTTAAATCACTTTTATTTTTATCATTAGGAAAAAAAAAGCTATTGGCCACAAAGTTGAGATGTTARCATCTCATCATTGACCAGCCTTATGCTGGAATTGTAGCATTTTTGATTTCTCTCATAATGTCAGAAAGGGGGTTTGAAAAAGTAGCTATGGCAGTCAGGTTTAAAGTGAGTTTGGACTTGAGAAGAACTCTCATGAGGTGGAAAAGAGTTTAGAAGAGTGAAAGGAAGGAATGACACACCAGTTGTAAAACAGTAAAAATAAAGAAATAAAGTCAAAGAAAAATAATACAGTAATCCACCAGCACAGGGTATTTCAGGCATAATTAGAGCATATGCTCTAGTGAAGACTTTCTGATTTGCTGCTGTATCCATCTATCAGACCTCTCTGATCAGCATTATACAGCTTTAAAAATTATGTTCAACATCTGATTCCCAGGTAAGCTGTTAGGCAATAATATGTCCCTTGATTTTCAAGGAAGTCGGCAGCCGAGTCCCGCTGCTCTACAGAAGAATTAGCATTTTAAGTATGAGGTGTTTATGTGGTGTCCTGGTTTAGAAAGAGGGAACTGTAACTATTGGGAGGCATTAATGTGATTCTGTTATAAAGCAATTACATKAAAAATACAAGGTTTTCTAACTAATCTACTGAAGCAATTGAAATAGAAAAACTAGGGTTCTCCCTAGCCAATACTTAATCCTAAATACTATCTTATATATGCATCTCTTTGGAGTGTTTTGATGGTTTGGGATTTGTTATGCCTTGTATTGTCCAAGTAAATCTATACATAAATCAGTAAGTTTATAAATAAACTGAAGTATTCATTCAGATTTCCTGACAATATATCTTTCACTGGTCTTTTATTCAGTAAGAATAGATCTTTTTTTTAATTCCAGAATAAAGTGTTTTTAATACTTTCCTAGACTGTTTACATTATAAGAAACACTTCAAAGATAAATTATASTTTTCCAGGAAATGAAAAATCACAGTGTTCTCTGTATACAGTGTCTTACTTTCCAATTGTAAAAAATACCATGAAAGAATTGGTCACTAGCAAATTAAATTTTAGATTATGGTAATAATAATGGAATGATTTTGTTAATCACCAAGTAGTCCAAAAGTCATTCTAAAGGAAGAAACAAAGGGAGTAACTAGGTGAGGTCATTTCTGAAAGTGTATGTTTCATGCTTYAAAATATGAAAGAACTTAAAAGCGTTATTAACACTGATTCTCTTGAATGAAATGGCTCATTGCCAGTAATCTGTATGGCCAGATACTCTGTTCTCTTATTCTATTCAGAAATTTACCCTATAAATTAAGCTACCTAAATTAGAGACTTAGGTCAACTTTCCTTAGGAGTTCGGGGAGGAAGTGCTATCTCCAAARTGCAATTCAGATTTTGGGTGGGGTGAGTCATTTCCTAGAGATGCCTGATACTYTCCAGTAACTGTAAAAGAAATTTTTTGCATAATTAAGTCCCTCAGGTTAAGAAGGAAAATGGATCTGTCCCACAGTGTGAGCATTCATGGTAAACATACCAGCAGTACACTACTGTGGAGAMCTGGGGTGTGCTTGCCACAGTCTGTGTTTCTGTAAATGAAAGTGTGGTCAGACAAAAAATATTGTAACAAATAAAATAACACTTACTTTGCACATCAAATATTTTGATAAGAGGTTTTTTCCTGTAGTTTCCAATATTCCTTGTAAACTAAAAATAGCTTTCACTCCTCTATCACAAGTTGGCCTAGTTTCACAGGCCAGAGAAAGTCTTGGGAATAGCCAAATTTCTTAGGACTTCTGGTGCACATTAATAGTCCTTGATTTTGCTATTCATAACTCCACATTTAAAACAAAGGTCCTGAATTGTTAGCTGGTATTCCCTGGCACACACAAGAAATCATAATCTGGGATAAAATTGATAATGTTGGTGCTTTGCTTGCCCACAAGTGAGAGAAAGGTTAGAGGAAAGGATTTCTAACCAGAGTACCATTATATACAAGAAAATTTTGTTGTGAGGATAACGTTTTGGAATCTACTGATGACAGTTTTAAATTAAAATATCCCTTAGGTGATTTCAGATTACTCCTAGCTATTCCACAATTGAATCAGAATGGGATTTAAGTAAATTAATGATAATCCCTACCAAATATATGCCAAGAGAAGCTCTGCTGGATCAAAAGATTTAGCCCACTATTCCTATCCCTCTTAGATTATTAAACAGCATTTTGTTGGTTTGTGGAATATTTTTGAGAGGATGAGTTCAGAGAATTAATGGTCCTCAAGGGGAGCCCTAAATTCTGCAGATAATGTTGGTGCTATTAGAAAAGTATTAGTGAATATACACTTAACGTGGTTTATGAAGCGTGGTTTCTCTGTATCTCAGAGCTGAGGGAGAATTTTCATATTTGTAAAACCATTTCAAAATGAAATTGTTCTTTCAATCATTACCTATAATTAGTAGTTAATACTGCAATTCTGCAGCAGTCTCTAAATTCAGGTTTGATTTGTGCTACAGTTAACACAAGCTACACTATTTTTTCAAATTTTAATTACAATAATGCATTAGCTTTATTTTAAAACAGAATTTCACAAAAACCAGCTAAAAGAAAAATAGTGTTTGAATTGTTGTTTTCAGACATACCTTTAAAAATACTGTTTTGTTTTTTTTTTTTTTTAATCTCATATTTGAGTACCAGACTGGAGACAAATTAATATAGTGTTGATATGCCTGCACCCTGAGAATCATAACTGGAATACTTAATTAATCCTTACAGCTGCTGTATGCTTGATCCTAATTTTCCTTCCTTCTTGTTTAGTGTGCAGATTCTATGTTGGAATAGCATTCTTTTTGTGTTGTGTTTTTATCTCATCTGCTCATCAAGAAAAATGGTTCTGTATTATGTAAATCATGGATTCCCCAAGCAGAGCAGTCACATCTGCGTTATCAGTGTCACTGTTCTCTTTCACCTCCCACTTGAGTGCGGAGGGATCAGCAAGGACTTATTTGCAAGTGAATTTACTTTTTTAGTCTTAATCCATAATTGCCTTCTGTACTCAGTGATCATGTCCAATAACCTTTTCAGAACATATTCCTGAGATGATTAAGTTCCAGCAGATTTCCCAGGATGATGAGTCAGTACTTTCTTGCAACCATATAAATGTTTTGCAGCAACCTGCAGCACTTTGTATTTCTATGTCTATTGAGAATTTTTTTGATTGCTACTGGATGCAGGTTTGACTCTGTGATGAAATAGGCTGTTCTTGAATTGGCATAAGAAGAAGACAAATGCAAGGAAGGCTATCTATGACAGAAATCTTATTTTGGATGTTCTTGGGCCTTATCTTCATCAATTTTTCACAGAATGGCCCAAAATCACTTATACAGTGGTCCATTAACAGGTAACAGATATATTCAGGATTCTCCACACTCATAATTCTATTAAAGTGTCATTTCTGACAGCTGTTTTTGCTGTAAGAGGAATGGTAAATATTCATGCAGATCATTTTGATGTAATATTTTTGACAAGTCCTGCAGATCCATCTAAGTTTCCTTCCAGCATGGTCTTCAAAGTTCACTTTATCTAGAGCAACTTACCTGCCTTCATCCTTAGAGCTAAGGCTGGTCTGTCGGCCTTTCAGACCTTCATATCAAAATATCTTTGCAGTGGAAGGACTGTTCAAGTGCTGCTCAGGGTTGTCTGTGTCAACAGCTGTCAGACTGAATCATAGAATGGTTTGGATTGGAAGGGACCTTTAAAGACCATCTAATTCYACCCACGTGCCATGAGTAAGAACAACTGCCACTAGACCAGGTTGCTCAAAGCCCCATCCAACTTGTCACTGAAAGGAGAAGTASAGTCAGTACTTCTGGTACCTCTGGTAATTCTTGAGGAGGAGAGGTTGTTGAGCAGTAATGGAGGCTCTGTCAGGTCAGGGGTTGCCCACATACAGTGTTYACTGCCACTCTCATTCCCATCCCCTTAGAATTCTCCCAGGCAAGCCATGGGCTGTCCTGGCACTTGGCCTTGAAGAGAACTTGGCTCTGGGAGCAGAACACTTTGTATTCTTGTGAGCTGAGCCAWGTACCTGCAGATATGTTTCAGATACAAAACCTCTGGTCTTGAGTGACAGGGCATCTGCAGGATGAATTTATAGGTGATCTGCATATCTCAAAATACTCTATTAAGTAACTTCTTATTTATATTAGACCACATAGCACTCTCATTAATAAAAGTAAATAGTGATGGTTAGTAAGAGCAGTGCTATCTGTGAGGATGACTCCTTGCTGCTATAAAGAAATGTCTCCAGCATACAGTTCTTCAGCTAGAAATGAAAACATCCCATTTAACACTCCTCTTGAAAAAAAATGCTTATAACTATGTCATGCTGTGGGAAAACAAATCTCTGAGTTTCATTCTTATGTGTGTAGTGAAGTAATTGTAGTTTTGGTACATAATTTTCTGCTAAAAACATCTAAGTTATAAATAACTGGAGACATTAAAGGACTTCATTCATAAAGAAAGGGTATTTATTTTAAATGCAGTTACTCAAWTTTCTCAGTACCAATGGCTGGTTTTAAAAGAGGCTCACTTACCCAAAATCACTTCTCAAAAGCCTTAACTGTGTGGCAAATCTAGAAGCCATATAAGGATTTTGCACACTAAGAAGCTTTGTACTGAAATGTTCCTTACCTAAACATTTTGGGTTCTCTAATTGCCGTSCAAACATGAGGCTCAGCATAGAGTATTAGAGGAGCTTTTCCCATCAAAGAATGGGCAGTGAGCTTTTTATGAGAGCATTACCATTCTGTGAAATATGCATCATCTATTCCAACAGCACTGCAGCTTACCTGAGAAATGCTCCAAGCAAAATTTTTACATTTTCTGACCTGTAAAGCAACTTTTAAAAAATGGTTTGGGTTTTTTTTTTAAACAATTTGAAAAAGTAATTTTAATTTGSACACTTCATGGATATGCTTTTAAGCCTCCTGAAGCATTCCAATTAAAATCATTAAAATTGTTTTTTAACTCTCCTAAATCCATTTAAAAATTGAGCTGTGGATGTTTAGCTGCACAGTGAGAGATCACTGATTTGTCAGGTATTCTCTCTTGTAAAGAACTTTTATTTGCAAAACGTCTTATACCTCCCTAACTGTGACTTAAGAACAAAATTTGAYTTAGACTAGTAATTAACTGCCTGCTTTGAGCTATTCATCTGTAATTTGCAGACAAGGGGTAGTTTCACAATATGGCTATATTAGATACTTGTTTTTTTGTACAAAACCTTTATGTATACYATTCATATCTGAATATAAAATACAAAAAAATAATTCAGTGTTGGACTATTCAACTTCATGCTGTAAGAGCAAATTAACAGAAAGGCACAATCCTTATTTCTTACAGCATCTGGAAAAAGAAACCTACTTTTTTTTTTTTTTCAAACTGAATAGAAGTAGCAATAAAATCCAGTATTATATAAACCCATATTTATTTTGTGTGTCCAACATAAACATATTATTCAGAATATCTAMTTATAGAAGCTTCTGAACAGGATAATAACTAGTATATTTACACYGAAGCATTGAGATGGTTTAGTTGCCCAAACTTAAGAGAGTTTATAAAGCTGAAACTGGGAAATGTTAGTCTCCATTCTCCAGAAAAATCATGTCACCTAAAAATGTCTGACTTACGATATCCAAGCTAACTTGGCTTTAGATCCTGAGTGAAGCAAGACAAAACAAGCCAGTGGTTGCTATGAGCAATCTCTATGTATATGACAAGTGTATTTTATGGTAAGCCCTGCATTCCTGGTACCTGGATTCATACCTGGCTAGGCTTTAAAARCATGATGGAATGAAACTGGATGTCCTCCCAGACATTTTGGTTTCTTCTGGAAAAGCACACAGAAAAAGCAGGACCTGCACTGCTTTTCAGTTAGTTCTSTAACCTTTTTGGGGGCACAATTGTATGACATCTCAAAAAGGACACCTTCTTCAAACTCAGGGTGAGTGATCAGGACTGTGGAGCACTGTCATCTTTTTAGATGAAAGTTGCAGCCCTTGAGTTCCAGTGTGAGAAGCTGGTTTGCCTAGACTGGTAGATGGTGGTTTCAGAATCATAGCAAGACACTTGAGCCATTCCATCACCAAACGGAGCACTCATCCTTGCCTTCAGCTACAGGTCTCCACTGTACAGGGTAATTCAATTTCCTTTGGTGATCCATGTGAAAGATAACCTTTAGAAAGATTCCAGCATCCATCCAGATCAGTGAAGGGACCTTCTTACGTGGTGACAWATTGTCTAGTACCAACAAAAAGACTAGGCTACCAGCATGTGGTGAGGGAAGGGTGATCCTCTAACAACAGTTTTCACTTAGGTCAACTGAAACAAATTGTAAAGCTGCTCTCTGATTTGTTACACCACYAGTTAAAACTAGACTAGGTTAAACTACTCTTTGATGTAAGTGTAAGGTAGGGTAAAGCTAGAACCTCTTTGCTGATATCTAAGATGCTGGTCCAGAAGATTTTAAAACCAGGGACTGAAATTATCAGTCTTCATCCCTGGATAGAGCTTTTGAAAGTATTGCTGWTTCATATATTATCATTCTGTCTGGTAACTGCTCTCTTGCTCTGTTAAATGTGTATATGCCTCTTGCAGTATTCATTCAGAAGTACATGAATTAACCCCTTCCATCTGCAAYGTTGAAAAAGCACAAGTATTGCAAAACTACCAAATCTAAAGTCTGCACATGCTTTGGTAATTCTATATTAATATGTATGACAGAAAATACATCAAGTACTACTTAATTATGTAGTAGTTTGTGTSCTATATTTGACTATAAACAAAGAAAATTAGAACTGCTCTACATGGATCATTCACCTCAGATTGTTTTAGAAGGTATAGCTAATATAAGTAGAATAGGTTCTCTTCTGTAGAAGAAATTGAACCTCAAACATTAACTTCTGTTTCAGTCATGAAGACTGATGTTGCTGCTTATTCAGYGCACTACTTAAGTCATAGAGAAAATTGTATTATTGCTTCTCTAATAAGTTTGTGAGCCTTTAGAAAGRTTAGTTTATGTTCTTAGGAAATACAGAAATCCAGGAAAAAGTGACATGTAAGTTACAACACATTAACCCAAGAAAAAGAAGTACAGCAATTTCATCATGATTAAAAATATGACTGAAAATAAAAGTCTTGAAAATATTAAAATATTTTTATAGCTTTTCATAAATGTTAATACTTTCCTTTTAAATACTGAAACAACTGAGTCATTTGGCAAAAGCATACATTTTTTTTCTGAGAATTAATGAATGCCTAGAAGTAGTTGACAGTCATAATTTACAACACAGGGCTTGCAAGGAACTGCCAGAAAATCTCTGGGGCAAAGGATGATATTGCTTATTTGAAACAAGCAGATGATACATGGCCAATTAAAGATTGATTTATTTTGTTGGTCATTTTTGGGTCAAATACTGGAAATATTAAATAATTTGTGTTTGCAACATACGTAATTGCTCCATTTATAAAATTTTAATACATTTACTTTTGAACTCCTGACCTGTACTCAGTATTACATCTTTGCGTTCCATATGCAGAATTGCATTTTTCMCAGTTGTTGATTTATATTACAGTTTATATTGTACAACCTGTTTAGTTAAGTCATGATAATGGCATATATTACATGTCTTCCAAGAAAATCTCTGTGGCTGTTCTAACAAACTAGATTATATGGTGGTGTTATGCATGCATTAGTCTGAAGTTAAATGTTAGAAATTGATGTTGGGACTAAATATGAAAATATATGTAGTTATAATAGAACTGCTGCCTGGAATCCCAGTGTGTATGCTAAACATTTCAAATGTTCATATTCTATAACTGAAAACAAAGAAGGATTAAAGTTAAACTTTACATTCTGCTATAAAGGCATGCCTTCATGCTAAGATAGTTTTCATACTTGGTTCATAGGACAGGCTTGATCCCATGCATTATCCTCGAATAAAAAAAAAAATAAAAGAAGAAAAAATACGTTTACAATTTTTATAGAAACTATCCAGCTAAAATGCATGTTTTTCTTCCTTGTATTTGCTATATTCTGAATTTTAAATACAGTAGTATAAAAMGAGTTCATAGTGAGAACAGAGTGCTACTGCTAGTGAAAAATACAACAAAGAAATCCACATTTTGATACAGAAGTGACGATAGAAGAAGTCTTACTTTGCTTATAAAATAAGCTTATTTTGCCTAGAAGAAACTGAAATATAATAATAGAAGACTCTGATCATTTAAATTACCCTTCAGAGACAGAAAAAATAAAAGGCTTATGAAGGCTTTAAGTAGTTTTTCTTTTTGACTAAAACAAGGTTTTGTATGTATTGGTACATTTGGGTCCATTTATAAAAATTTCAGTGCTTGAATATAGAGAAGGATCATTTGATACAATTACTTGAGCAGATTTTTATTGTTGCCAGTATTTAGCTTTAGAAAATGMGTGTTTCAGCCAGAATACAAGATTAAAAGAGATTATCTGTTGCTATTACTGCATTTCCTATCCTCTTTTTACCAGTCTTTTAAATAAAGAAAAGACAGCTTTGCTGCGTGTCAAGAATCAAATGGCAGCAGATTTGGAGAGACTTCTAAATGACCGTGAGGTAATCTTCCTTTTTTAATATTACTACCATAAGTGCACTTTTTCCCTACTGGCCCTTAAACCATGGAGAAAACAATGGTTTACTTTGGTTTGATTTGTTGGGGTTTTTTTTGTCTTTTTGTGGTGTTTTCAGGAACACAGGTGATTGTGTTTGTCGGATACTGGGGAGGGTCTCAGTTGTACTCTCAGTTGTTAAACTTTCTCTGATGATGTAGTGCCTCTGTTCTTTCTTTTCTTTTGCCWTGCAAAGTGTTTGGCAACTGCAAGCATTTAACAAGTATCTAGATAAAGACAATGAAATTGATACACATGTAATCTGCAATGTCTACACAGTGTGCCCCAGGATCTCTCCATGCTCCCCAGTCTGTGCAGCCAAACACTGGATCAAAGTATCGTGCAATTCAATTCCAATACATTATTTTCAATTTCTTTTCAACTCCAAAATAGGGGGTAGGGAAAGGAAGCAAGACTATTGTTACCCAGATTTCATTCAGAGAAGAGTTGGGTACATTTTTATGTACTTACCTGAGTTTCATCTGGGCAAGGATCAGGGTACTACTGGACTGGAATACACTCTCAYATCTAAAAGTGTGAAAAGTTGTGCCATTCAGGGAACCCTAAAGGCTTTTGTCAAGATTTTTATCTAAGCAATCTTAAGAGACTAATAGGTCATGGCATATGAGAGAAAATCTGCAGATTCAATGTCTGAAACAAAGGATGAAAATAAATGAAGTTTACTGTGGGAATCTGAGAATGTCARTAGTACGATAGAATTTTCTGAAGCTAAGGAGTACTGAAGACATAAACCCAAAAGCTGAAAAGCTGATCTGAGCAGCTATTAAATCATCTCCCAGAGCTGCTGAATGATTTGGCAAGGATTTGCAGAGAAAAAAACAACATTAACAAATCAAGAATTATGAATATGAGGAAAAGCAAAGCAAGTTATATATACAGAGTGATGGGACCTAACCACCCAGTTACCTGTTCAGAAAGTGATCATAGAGTTATATCAATAGTTCTTTGACAACATCTTGCAGTTCTCTTACTAGTAAGAGAAAAGATGGGGATATTCCTTTCAAGGAAGCTACAGCTCCCCTAAATTATCCTGTCAGAGATTGGATTATCACTCATTTTAATACATTATTTTCATAGAAAACTGACTATCCATGCACCTCCTGAAGTCTCATTCTTCCTCCAAAATTGTTTTCCCTCATTTCCTTTTCATTGCATTCATCGAGTTCCCTTCAGTAAACAAAACTCCACGTGATGAGTTGGTCTAAACTAGTTTGTCTCTCCCAAGCACTTAAAAAATACTTTTTGTTAGAACCAAAACAAAACAATTTCACTGACAGCTGAGTCCAAGTGAGCCTCAGCTTAAATGAAAACTACTAATTTTGTTTGCTGAGTTCCAACYCAAACTAATCTATGATTTAAAGATTTCTGGATAGTTTATAAACATTACCATTATATTCATGCTTTATCATAGCCTTATATTAATGATTTGAAAAATACTCTGAGGAAACATGACTTTATTGTATAAACATGTAGTGTTTTTTCCAATATTGTAGGCCCTTGGCCTAATTTCAGATTCATTTCTTTCAAAATTTCCTGTTCCTACTCCTTCTTTCCCAAGCAGGAGTGCTGCCAACTAGTTGTGCTCACAAAGTAGTCACACCTTGGGTGCCTAGTTTTAGTAGTGTCATATCAATGATCATGCATTGCAGCTGATTAAAAACAGTAGAAAATGATAAAAGAAAAATTTAGCAATGTTTTCTAAGAAAACTATAAAATTTCTAACTGAAAGCTGTACAASATTGTTTGCATTCAGACATTAGCCCCTGTAATATACCCTCATAAACTATTCCTGATATGGAGYAGTTTGCTTCTTTGTGCCATTTCACTATTTTAAAATTTTTAACCCTGTCAAACGAGCAAGGAAGGCTGGTGGACACAGGCTTGATTGAAAAAGAAAAGCAAATGCTTGAGTCTGCAACAAACTTTTTCAATGTTCCTCATGCCGTGAATGTTAAAAAATTTAATAAATATTTCCAAAATCATTACTATTTTCTCAAATTTCTTTTTAYATCCATTAAAAATAGGACATATAAGTCATACTGGTTTTGTCAAACAGTGATAGTGCTTTTTAAAGATGCTTCTGCAGAAAAGGGTATAAATACTGAGAAAAAACTTTAGAAGTTGTATTGTTGAGGGAAGAAGACTATGAAATGCCACTGCAACACACAAAGCCTCCTAAGGAACAAAAAGTAAGCTAAAAAATTGTTTCAGGAAAATGAATGAAAAGAACAAGTAGCTTTTGTGTTTGTGTGTAAGTTTAACTTGTGTCACTTCTCTTTATTCCTAAYGCAGCCTTTTATTTTTTGCTTCTAATGCAAACTTCTTCCAGTAGTCTTACAGTTTATGAATTTCTCTAAAAGGCAATCATCTCATATATTGAAATCTTCGTGGAGGATAGTGAAATAGTCTTTAACTATACTTCTTTGCCATCTTAATAAAATATTTAAATTTGCAGTAACATCATAATTTTCCAGTAATTCTCCTTGATGGTAGAAATAAAKAATAYAAATTTCCTCTCTTCRGGTTGGTAAAGAGTTAACTCCTTTAAACAGTGACATGCAACCTGTAAATACAGATTCATACTATTTGGAAAAAAAAAAGATGAGTTATGGGTTTATGTGTTTGGTATGTGCTATCATGTAACAGGGTTACTATCAGCCTTGTTTAGTCATTGCATATACTAAACTGTCATGTCTTGTTAGGAATTACCTTGTTGCCCTCATGTTTGCAAGTAGAAACATTAGAATTCTTGAATAGATAAACCAAAGATATCCATAGTTAAGATAAAATGAAGCTTAGGTATGTTAAAARTACAAGTGAAGTGCTAAAAGTACAAGCAAAATGCCAAAAAAATGTTAATGCTGTCTTCCAGTGATGCGTTTCAATGAGTGTACAGTTTTGTCTTAAGGTATTCCAGCCTGTGTGGTCTCAGACTGTATTAACTCTTTTTAATGGAATGTTAAGAGTTTGAGGGGTTGGGAGTTTTTTTTTTTTACTTCTATCTGTTTGTGATATCAGCTAGATTCATAATGCTGCTTTGGAGGGAATTAAAGCATTTTATATACTTTTTAAATAAAGTACTTACAATCATGATTAATCTCTTTTCACAGATTTTAATTTTAGAAGAAGAAAGTTGGAAATTATACTTTGAATCTTGGAAGAATTTCTGTAGGATTCTTACATGAGCTCTTTTATTACAGGAAAAAATTACACTAAATGTTAATGTAATAAAATAGTTCATTATTTCAAATTATGTAGACATCTAATTTGATGATGATTMTTATATTTTGCTGTACGAAATCAAAGTGAAGTCTAGTTATTTGGTTATGCAAAGCCTTAAAAGCTTCTGTCCACCCATGAAGGAGAAAAAGAAAGGTTGGGGTTTTTTTAGACTGTATTCTTGRCCCAAATTCTGACTATTTCTTGGCCTGTTGCTTCTTTTTTTTTTGTCTGAATTAATTAGTAAATKAATGTGGAAAACTTTTTAATGTAGTTTTTCATTTAGATCTCTGAGAATTGGGAGGTAGGATAAAATTTCTTGCATTCTTCATGTGGTTAAGCGCAAACTTTCCTTTTAGAGGGAGTTAAGTGGCATTACCATGAATGTTCAGTGTCTAGGATGATGCTGAGAGCATGTTGTTGGAGGTTCATAATTAACACTTCCCAGTGCCCCATCYTCTCTGAGCTCTCAGAATGGTCTGGGGTGCACACTATTCTGATGCCACTTGTAAACCCCTTAGTGCGAGAAGCAAATTAAAACAGCCAAATTTTGCAGATAATTTTAGAATAAGATATTTTGTATGTTTTTTCAAGATATTATTATTTAATTCTTTTCCAGATCCATCAGAAGAGCRTAAAACATTGTTTGGAGGAACAATGGGGTCTCCCATTAATTACCTTCCAGTAAACAGTGTGGGGCTTTTTTTAAAAAAAAAAATATTTCAAATCTCCAGAGTAATTTTTCTTTTCATTATTATTTGTAGTCTGTGTTCTCCTTTTAATCAACTGAACTTTACACTGTTGGCTCTTAAATGGAATAACCAGACCATATCAACCCCAACTTATAGTTTTGATTCTTCCCACTAACTAATTAACTGCATGACTTGTCTCCATATTTGGAACTTGCTGGCCACGTGTCTTTGWATAGGCAGAGAAGGATGAGTAAGGAAAGCATTCCTTCAAAGCATAAATCCAGATGAAATTATACATCATGCATGAGTCGACCCAGTTGCTCTAACACTGCCTTCCTCTTTGCTCCTGATTCTCCTCCTTTCTCCTCCTGTTGCACCAGCTCTGACACATTTCTAATGCTGTGGTAGGACCATTCAAATCACTAAAGAGAAACCTAACCTGGCCAAAAAAATACCCCTACAAAAGTATATTGCTGTCTCTTAAGTCAGAAGTTTGAATTACCTTTGGAGAGAGTCCAGCAAAGAAAAAAGCAAGTAAAATTACTTATATGTCAATATTACATATAAAGAGGTGATAAAGAGGGCATTTTGTGTCCAAAACTGTAGCGTATAGAACACCAGCTTCTGTGCCATCCTTTATCTACATCCAGACTTTATCCTTTTGGGCATATAACRGGAATCTATGACTTAAAGGCACTGAAGTGCAGTTCTCTGTTAAGCTGAAATTAAGTAGGATGAATGCACTCAATCTTTTTTTGATGAAGCTCATGATGCATGATTCCTTTTATCTAGTTTGTTGGTTTGGCATTTTTCATTCCAACATTCAGTCTTGGCTAAAAGAAATATTTACCATGAGCTCTGTGATCTTGGCAATTCCATTGCCTTTCATGCTTAAAGCAGTTGTTAGTATTTTGTAACATCAGAAGTGCAATTCTAGACTTTATCCATTGGCTTTCAAACTTCAGATGAAAATTTGGAAGGGCAGTCTGTCAGCACTCAGATGTTTGGCAAGAAGTTTTAGTAATAATTTCCTGAGGTTACATTTAAGAGGTTATAAATTTGCTATGCTTTGATGTACTAGCATTGTACTATTTCTTCAGAAATTTAAGATGCAGATGTGTCATAATAAAGAAAACTAATAATGTGCACAATTAAATCTATTTTAGCTTTTCAATTCAAACAGAGTGTAGAAACTGACTTCTAAAATCTTGAAAATTAACTATTATATTTTTAATGTGAAGTTCATAATCCACTGGGTTTTGGGGGAGGGGGAAGCAGAACAAGTAGAGCAAATGGAGAAGTTCTTTTTATGTTTCAAATAGAACTACTGTAGGAGACATAAAAATAAAAATGTGACAGTGGTGTAAGAGATGCCAATAGAAGACTTTAATAGGTGTTCTTCCAAGTGCTGAGATCAGTTTCCATTTGTATGAATATAAAGGACTTCATTTACAGTATTTTTTTAACTGCTTGAAATCACCAGGATGTGATGCAGTCTGGCAATACGGTAATTTTTGACATATAAAAGTAAAACTAATACTAAGAAATCATTGTCCTAAGAAATAAAAGGGTAACATTTTTGACATAAATGCTGCCAATTTATGCTGTTTACAATAGCCATTAATCTACAACACAGTTGTTTATGCAGATATGATTAGTTATAAGCACATGAATATTATACACTGGGTAAGAAGATATGACAACCTGTTGATATTTTATCTCCTTTACACATCTGTGCACTCACCGTACATTAGCAGCTGTGCATACAAGTGATAGAATGTAAACTTGCTGAACTAGTCACCTGTCTTATTGACACATTCAYGTGTTACTGTGCCAAGGCTCTTCAAGTGAGTTAGCAACCAGAAACCAGGCTCTGTCTGCTAGGGGACAAAGTAGAAAACATGTGGTAGTAGTTTAAATAAACATATTTTATATCAGTCAGTTAAATGGTAACAGATACATGGAGTTTGACTGCTATTTGTTTACTTGAATCCAGTTAGCTTATGTCAGTAAATTGTTGTGTCACTCAAATTGAGTGTTAATTCTGTCGAAATATGTGTATCTGAATTGGTAGGTAWCTTCAACTATATCAAGTTAAAATTTATTTTGGTCAGTCATTGCAAGCTCTTATTGTACTTGAAACATATTAAAGTATAAAAAACTCTGAGCTGTTCTTATATTAAAATGCTTATTGCCTGAGTGATGACTATTATGTTGAATTTATTTTCCAATTGGCAGGTGAGGAGCATTCTATATCTAATGTATRACTCACCATTTATGAGTAAATCTAATGCTTTTCCTTTACAACCATGTAACTCTTTCCCCTTTCCAGGTTTTCACAGTTTCTTATCAATATGTCAAAATAATCCTGTTTATTAACTGAATATTTCTCTGGCCTTCACCACAGTAATTGAACACCTGTCTCACAAATATTATACCCACAAGGAAGAGCAGAAGATTACACTATCCCTGTTTTGCAGAAGCAGTGATCAAAATAAAATAAATGTTGCATTGTCCAAAACTCCCCAGTGTGAGGAAGAGGTTAAGAGTTCACGTGTCCTAATGCAGGATCTTAATCGCAGCCATTTTTTTGTTTCTTACATGTTTCAGTTCAAAAGCCTGGAAAGAAAATCTCCTTAGTGTTTATTTTTCCTAACTAGACACAAATTAACTCTTGTCTCTAAGTCATCTTCTTATAAAGGAACTGATTGCATTTTGGAAGTAGTTTCACAAACAATTACATTTTCACTTTGTATCATTCTGAAAAGGCACATTCACTTTTTAATCAACGTCTCCTGAAAAAGGCCACTTTGCAAACTCCTTCCAGGCTCCTAAAAATTAAATCTTAAAAATTTAAAATGTAATTCTTTTTTAATTTAATCTGTAGGATGGATATTTTGTATTTTTATATCATATTTTCTAGGGGAAAAAAAGAGAAATTTCACAGCTGCCTGGAGCTCTTACATGAAAGAGATTAAAAGTCTAGCTTATTTTGTCCAAGCAAAYAGAGGATCTGGTGGGAGGCAAGAAAAGGAGATAAGCATAAGGCAGTATTGTGTAGGTAATAAGCAGGGATAAATACAAAACAGGTGAAAAAGGTGAAATTAAGAACAGAAAATAGTTATTTCAGTATCTTTAAAATGTAAAAAAAAAAAAAATCAGTCTTGTTTTTTAATTTATGATAAATGTTTGCCAAATGCATTTTCCAAGTGTGTTTAAGATTAGAGAGAGTCCATGGGTTCAAGCAGGAGGAACAGTTACTAATTAGTCATATTAGGATATGCATAGTTTATGAAGGSCTCTAAGAGCTTTTTCAGAGCTTCTAAAAATTGTCCAGGTGAAGTTTCCAAGGATTTAGATAAATGTCTATGAATGTTACACTTTAAACATGGCCATATGAATTTCAGAATTCCATGACGTTCCAAAATTCTAATGTTCACAGTGTTTGAGAATCTAGTAGGTTCTGTGCTTGCATTCATCCTATGTCAGTATCCTGCACCAAATCCTGGTAGTTCTCAATAGTTATGCTGGGTTTTTGCCCACTAGAACAAAAATGAAGTCAGATGTTCTTACTCTTTTTTTCCTCTTTTGTGGAGAAGCAAGGTGTCCTGTAGTATCTCTGCTTTTGCTTACTTTGACCAGCCACTTCTATATTCCCATGTTTGCCTTACTTTCATATTGTCCTTGGAGACTGCCCCACTGCTAAATTCCCTGTGCCCAAAGTTTAATTCCGTCTCAGCAATGACCTTGAGAATTCCAGATGGGTTTTCAGCATTTCATTATTAGTCATACTTTAAAGTCTGGGTAATACTCTCCTTAGCTGTAATTAAGTTATGCTGGAGTAGATTGAGTAGGAATAACGTAGGACAGAAAGCCAATGTGTTGGATTTAGAAACCTGGAGAGTAGTAACAGCTGCCATCTGCAAAAAAAAACAGAGGTGGAGAGAAGTTCAGACGCTCATAAAAAGCTTTGGAGTCATCGGGGGGGGCGGGGGCAGTACGTGTTTAATCAGGGGTGGAAGCTTAGTGGATAAAAGGAGTAAACTGCTTTGTTGGGGAGAGGGGAAGGAAGGGGTATCTGCAGGGGTTGGGAAGACACAAATGAAAAGATGTGATTGGTAACAGGTGCCTTTAAACAATCTCTATCTCTGCCTSTTCCCCCTCTCTTCTGTGTGAAAAGATTGTACACGATAATGTCAAAATTATTTGTGTTTCTAAAGTGAACGACTTCCTGCTCATCTATGTGCTGCAACTTGTTTTMTATAAAAAACGCTGATGTATAATGCTTCATTCTCTTTTTAAATGTTAAGCCACAGAGTAATTATCATTTTTCTTATGCTACGTTTATGTTCCAAGATTCTAGTTTCTATTAATGTTCTGCATGTTTTCTAAGTAGATTACAGGGACATTTCTGCATCACAAGTAAGCCCTGGAGCTATTCTCAGCTTTAAGCTTGGAGAAACAAAGTGACATTTACATTGCTAAATGAGTGTACAGAAGTTTCTGGCTCATTTTTTACAAAGAAAAATATGCTCCTAAGCAGTATTTCTCATCTTTTTGTTATCCATTTTGTTTCCGTCAAGCTTTAATAAAAATTTAATTCCAAATAGTACTGAATTGAGGAAGAGGAAGGAAGGACCTTGCATTGATTCTTTTCTTTGAGCTGTGTTATTCAGAATGTGTTACTATTTTTCCTATATATTCTTGTAAGAATTATCTTTCTATTCACAGTGGTATACACTGAGCAGTTGTGTACTAAATAGGAAGCTTCACAGGMAAAATGCAAATTACATATGGGTTATGGGGTGGAATTGGCATGTATATTTTAAATTATATGGTTTTGAAAGAGCCAGAATCAATTAAAGTGATAACTTTTTAAAYAAGGAATTGTTAATTGTTGATCAATCTGGAATAGTTCAGACTTTCTCAACATGTAACCAATGTTAATGTTTTTTTTTTCCTGTATGGGTTATGTATATTTCTGTCATATTCTACTGAATATCCAATTGTGTAAAAATTTTATTTTCGTTCATTTCATGGTAGCATTTGACTATTACCTAGTGGAAAGGGAATTTAAATACTCTGTAAGAAGTAACAATGGAAGAATTAAATTAGAATATTACCGTCTCAAAAAAATGCAGTAACTTCTACATAATAATTTGCACAAATAAGGTTGTTTTAACATATTAGCAATTAGCATTGCTAATATCCATTTCCTGTTAGGTGAACTTACACAACAAAGCATATTTTTTATTAAACATTGAGTAAATGAATGCCATGATGGCTTAGATTTAAAAAAAACTATTTAGAGAATTAGTCCTAGTTACAATTGCAAATATACTTCTGATCTACAGTACAAAAGTGAAAAACCTTAAGAATTTGATATGTTAGTTCTGAATTATGATATAAATTGTTTCCAGGTTTTGTTGAGAAGTTAGATTAAACTGTTAAGAACACATTTAAGATATATCTAAAATAGGCAGATATTTTTATGTATCTAAGAAGACAGAAGCTGTTCACTGGGGTGACTGGGACATTTTATTGTTGCTGCACTTCTAATGCATTCACCTTGTAAAACTGGAAGTGGTTTATAGATCCATATAGTCACAGATCTGTCAGCTCATTTTAAGGTATTTATATGCACTGGGATATAGAAAACTTGAGAATTAAGTGTAGTGCAGAGAAGCTATCAGCATCCTGCATATGGTCTAACATCTTTTCTCCATCCAGTTACCCGGTTCATTTGTTTGATCAGAACATTTCATACTGTCTTCCAGTTTCCAGCTTTACAATGTGTAGCCATGTGCCTTAGATGAGCATATGTGCAATTCTCACACCAGAATTCTTGCTGACTTCTCCTATTTYCAGCACAGCTGCAATTAGGATACCACGATGTCAAATACGCTCTGCCTTTCTTGAAGGATTTAACAATGACTTGTGATGAAGACATCACAAGCTGATTTCATAGGTGGTTGTTAAAATCATCTTTGAGATCTGTTATGGGTGTAGATTCTACTCCTGATAGTCACAAGCTCAGTGAGTTCCACTGTTGAAGCAGAATTTGCATCAGATGTGCCACTGCTTTCTATCCATCTGCAGTCTTAAATGGAATGGACTGACTGACCATTTGCTTCATTTTGCTGTCAGATCCAAATGGTGCTTCTGCGGTGTCTTTCTCCTCTTTCACACCTTGTCATCAATAATACAGTCCAGTGTTGTTGATTCAGTGCTAATGGTGTTGGTCTTTTTTCCACTTCCAGCAAAAAAAGGGAGACAGATAATTCATTCCAGGCTAGAGGCAGTCTTCTGCAGTGTGTCTTTGGCAGAAATAAAACCCCTGAAGGACAGTGCTAWAACAGGTCTTTGTGCGAATTGTCAGCACTTCTGAAAAGGAGACATAGGTACTACTTCTGCTCGTGAGTCTCATTGATAATGACACACATGGCTCCTTTCTCAAACGCACTCCAAAGTGTGAGTACCATACTCAAACTTCAGAGTGCTTTATGTAAATCATTGCTTATGTTGAAAGGTAGAACCAGGTTCTGTTTCAGTCACCTAGTTTGTTGTTGTCCAGAAATATGTTTATGCCAAGAATCCATACAGTGGGCTTCTTTTCTTTATCTCCTTTTTAACTGGTGAGCTCCAGTGCTGTTAAAGAGTCCTGCCAATGTAAAGWTGATCTGTCACGCTTGTGAAATGACAGGGTAGCAGAGATGGATCTTGCTATTTTAAAAGTATTTCATTTTAAAAATCTGTACTGTAGATACCTACATCTGAAAACCATTTAGGGATTGTAGTCATAAAGAAAAACAGGCACTCTTATAGTGTGATTTATTATAACTTCATTTAAAATAAGAAAAATTAATATTGCCTTTGAATTTCTCACCAACAGCTACATAGAGGAATCAAACAAGCTAGTTTGTGTAGGTTTAATATTRTTACTGAAGATATCTAAAAATGAATGTGAGGATGTCCAGTATCCAGGATAACAAGTATCCAGTCACAACTCCAAAACCAAACTGCAGAGTTCTCAGATCTGTCTCCACTTAATATTTGCAATTAAATGATAAAACTTCATTTTTAACACACCTTTACTTTCACAAAAGTTACAGTAGGAGTCTAAGAGTGATCCAAATAAGGAACTGCACAGGACTTCTTAGGGGGCAATAATCTCAATATTTTCTCTACCTGACATGCCCATTAAGCTTGACCCTAGTGAACACCTTGAGACAGACAACTGTGAAGATGATTCTTTCTGAACCAACCTGCCCTGCCTTTTTCCAAATTAAGATCACTTTCACTCAAGAAAGAGATATAGGAAGTATAAAGTTATTTATTTTTTTCTCTGAATCTTCTCATGAACATTTTTATATTGAATATGAATTTATAATTCTTGCGAGACTGAGAAATCATTCCAAAATATGCTGTTTACAGAACACTACCAAATGGGTATATCATTATTAAATGCTGGTTTAGCTTTCTCAAATCAGTTTTCTTTCACATACACGTAGCCTCAGTTTCTGAACTCTGCTTTTCCCTGTGCAGACTTGTTTGAAGACTGCAATAGCTACATAAATAAGAGGAAATGTGCATGTGAAGACAGATTTCACTGACTTGCCGTGAACATATTTTTCCTCCCAATATGTCTATCTTCCCTCACTTGTATATTCTAATGTATTTATTGTTTTTATTGTTCATGTTATTTTAGAAACACAGCCATAATAGTCACCAGGCTGCTACATTTGAAGCTACTATTTGGCTTCCACATTGAGAAGAGTCCAGTCTCTGGACTCAAGTTGTGGTGCGCTGAGTTGCGTTATGAAGCAGTTTTTTGTTCAATCCCTTCCACGCATAGGGAATGTACAGTCAACCTCCAAACTAGATACATATTTTACTTTGAGTTATGGTTTAACCACATGGGGACCATATGGCAGTTAAAGTGAAGAATACAAGCTTTCCACAGGAGGTCCTTATAATACATGCTTTGCTCTCACTCTACAGGAGACTTACGGATTGGAAGTGGGAATATTCATCTAAAATTGTCACATTARTGCTTGATTCACAAATTTTGAGAGACCTTAACTTTTGATGAGCATCTCTGAAGGAGGAGACCTCTAGTTTTATCTCTCTTTCAGCTGATTTTTCTGATTTTGACAGTGAAATTGGTTTTCTGTGCTATTCTTTTGTACTGTGTTCTTTTCTAGAAGCACTTGTCAGTCATCAAAAYTCAGTGGTTCTGCCAGAACCTGATGTATTTTCTAGGGCAGAAATCTCCTGTTCAGCTTCCACAATACAAGTTCTCTGCTTAAAAATTGAGTTATAATCCAAGGTGAAGTTTGCAATWGTACATTCATATATCTATGCAATTGTAAATCTCATACAGAATTCCTGAATTCTATATGCAGAGCTATAAGTAGAATGTCGTCATGATAAATTTCAGTTAACTGTACATACTATTATCAGGGTCACTTTTGCTTTAGAGGAYATTTATCTGAGTCTGTAACCATGGGCTTTGCTTCATGAGGAAAGAGTCAGATGGGTCTGACACACACTGGCTTCTTCTATTATTTTAGTGGTATGAAAAAGCCACTCAATTTACATCAGAATGAGCTATCTTGAGAGGACATAGGTAAATACCTCTTCCTACTGAGGATTTCCAGCTGTTTGGTTTGATCTATATAAAGCTTATTTTTAAGATCACTGGATGGAGATTGTTTGAGGTGCAAGAYTTGCCTGCCGTAAGAACCTAGGAACTGACATGTATGTAATTGATTCCTGTTAGCCAKTTATTTTTCTTGAGACTGTTATTTTGTATCTGCTTCCAGAGYATGACATGTAGATGCATCTCATTTTGACTGCTTAAATAAATTTACATAGTTGCTATAACTATATACACATAATGTTAAGTGCTATTGCGAGCTTTTGAGTGCACACAGGATTTTTTCTTCCTTTGATTATAATTACATGACAAGAGACAGTAACAAAAAGAATTTATACTGTTGACAATTCACTGAAAAAGTTACTATCTTGGTACTATACTCGATTATGTTGCTTAATGCAGGCAGTTWTTTCACATACTTCATCAATTACATGATAAAAGAGCACTTCTTTATGCTTCAATCATTTCCCATATGAGACAGCTCTTTTTCATTTTGCTTTGACAGTATAATCGTGGTTTGGGTTTAATGCTTAATATTATGTTAATTTTGAATTAGGAAAACATAAGATGGTCTTTTGGTAYGTGTATATTTGAGCATGTATCAAGGACATCAAAACCAATGTTAATAGAGTTCCCTTTATAGTATTCACAACTCAAAATATTTCTATATTTTCTGTGGCTGCATGCCTTATTGTTGCATTTGCTTATCTTCTAGTTGCATTGCTAGTTGAAGGAATCAAATTTTATCCTTTGTATTCCAAAACTGATCTTCGGTCTCCCATTTTTCTAGGTATTATTTCAATTATCCATTATAGATAAAATCTGTTTTAATGAAACTACAGCATTTTACTTTAAGCTCAAACATAATTTTAAAATCTCAGGATTTTCTGAAGTATGAGTAATATGAGCAGGTAATTTACTTTACATTTTTAAAATTACTTACATTTCCTTGGTTTGGTTCTTTTAACACTATTTTAAGGCTTAATGATTTTCAGTTAGTTCCACAATACCAACACTGCTAAATTAGCATTTAGCCTAATGAATTAGCAAGACAGAATTTGGGAAATATGCCAAACCAGAAAACATTTTAATTAATGGACACCATGGAAAAGTCTGCTGTCAATCCTTTGTCTGTACCTAAATAAAGAGTCATAGAATCACTAAGTTTAGAAAAGACCTCTAAGATCATTGAGTCCAACCTTTGTATCTCSTTCTCTGCTTGTGTATTGACACACCAAATTGCTTCTGCTATTTTTAACTCRGGTTGTTGGACATAACTTACCAAAAATAAAAGGAAATAAGCAAGTAGTTTCTTCTGACACTATTTACAATGCAATACATGCTACCTTACTTCACCTCCTGCTACATAACTCCCTGTGTTCTCAGTCCATTCATTTTAATCACTTACTTTGAGTTCCAACTCCTTTCTGGTTATGTATGCAGAATTTTAAATTATTCTTTTATAGCTCAAGTAATCTTTACTAAATGTGAATTAATATGTATAAGTAAGTGAAATGCAGGATGTTAGATTGGTCTAAAGTATGAATCTCTGTATGTTTTGGAAAGCTTGCTAGTAGATAATCTGTGGTTGAAAGCTTGTTCTAAACACACAGGTTTTTTTTAAGACAGTAATTTGATACTTCAGATATGTGTGCAAGGGGAATTATGATTGCACATTGGCTATTCAGGATGCAGGTTGTTTYACGCAAAGTAGGAGCCTGGGAGAAGTAAACGATAAGGAGAGTAAGGTGAGAAATGGATTCAGTTTATCACAACTAAATTTAAGTATCAAAATGGAGRTGTCTGTGGTGATGTATCTTTCTGTGCTTTATAGTTAACAGCAGCCTAATCAGCACGGCTCATGTTACAATGCCAATAGTGTCCCACTTCCGAATGCAGTCATTTTCCAAGCTACGTTGTTCATAAAGGAAAATTAGATTCCTAGCTCATGGCTGCATAGTTGTGTTTAGATACATCCATTTATGTTTTTAAGCTCAAATGAAATCCCACTTAATGTGTCACATAGCCTTGATTTTCAGGATTTGTGCTGGTGCACAGAACAGCATCATTAACAAAAATTCATTAGGTTGCTGTGGACAGCCTTTCAAAATATTTAATAATACAGTCCTGATACTTGTTTGTATGGGCAATACTAATTGTACATAAGCACTGTTTTTGTGACAGCTGCACAGGTTAATTTTTCCCTTGTGTCATCTTAACCCACCTTTTTTTGCCACCTGCATTGTTTTCCATGTATCCCCACTGCCRCGTCCCCACAGAATGTTGCGTAAGCGGTGAGTGGGTGCTTGTGTTCCCATGGCTTGTGACAGTGAGACCAAAGGTGTAAAGCCAGCCCAGGGAGGAGCTGGGTGAATCCACTCAGAGGTGTTGGTACTCATAATCCTCCCARGAAGGATTGCTGTCTGGCTCTCCAAAGCCAAAGTCCTCAGACCTGGAAGCTTCAACACAGTGACACACAGCTTGCATAGCATTGCTTGTATGTCCCAGAGCCAGCATGGCAAAGATCAAATACTTCCACAGAGAAATTGGGAAATACAGAGCTTTAGCAACGGGCACTAACTGAAAGAATATTGTCAGTAAACAACTTGCACAGCTCCGCCTGCACATAGAAACATTGAGGCAGAAAAAAATGCAAAATTTTTAATCATCCATTTCTCTTAACATCTTCCATTACTTAGCTTATCCTGAAATTAGTACACGTCCTTCTAGACAAAAGATTCTTCTCATCTCCTTTGAACGCTCTAGCTACTTTCCCCTTTTTCATAAGGTCTTGTTCCCACTGGAACAAGTTCACGTATTTCTGCTAAGTACAATGTCCAGAGTTGCTTTTTTCTTGCTAGTTTTCTAAAYCAACTTGCTGGATTTTAAGATTGGAAAATAATGTTCATAGAATCAAGGTAGCATGCCAGCAGTAGCAGGTAGTGCTAATGACTGTTTGGAACTTAAAAGGGAAGGTAAGAATTAAGAACATGTTCCGTAGCAGAGAAATTTAAAGAGATGGTTAAAATTATTTCAGTTGACGACAGAACTTTGTTTTCAGTATTTTCTTTGTTGAAAACAGCAAATCTCTTGCAAATATGTTGGGCCCATTTTCTTTCCTCGTTTAGCAGTACACATACCAGTAATTCTATTGGATTCAGTGTTTCTTGTGCTATTTATTTTGCCAAGGTTCTTACGGTCTTTCTTGCTAAATGTGGAGGGAGTTTAGAGCAAATATTAAGGCAACCTTAGCTAAATCCTCATGATAAATTTGGCTGTGATGTCTTCGTTGTGGGCTAATTTTTCCTCCCCACTCCCTGTCATTCCTTCCTATAGCTTCACATTAGAGAACCCTCCTGTCACAAGGGAAGCTTGTATGAGAGCTGACTCTCCAGAGCCTATTCCAAGTCTGAAAACAGACAGTGCTGTCAAGTACAGGACAGATTCTGTAAAGTAGAGAAGACTTTAAAACTGCCAACAAGAGAATTTGACCCTACACATACAAGTTTCAACTCTCTTTCTGAAATAAATCTGTGTGACAGTTTTTGGGTTTTGCCTTGTTCAAACGTGCAGCTATTTGGTCCACAGAATAGCACAGTTTAAGTATAGGAACACCATTTGCTAATGTCAAAACATTGTTTATGTACAATTTAATCTCCCRTGATGGTGTATTTATTTGCTGTATACTTGCTTGAGTTATTTTCATCTAGAAATTCTGTCTATGTGTTGCTTTGGCAACATCTTTGCAGAGTTTACAACTTTGAAAAACATGTTGGCATCAGCTATGCAGTCCTTTTAAACAGCTGCTCTGCAGTCATGCTGTTTCAACATGCCACCACACATGGCTGAATTATGCAAATAGTTAATATTAAATGACTGAGATACAAGAACAATTTGTACACTCCATAAAGCTGATCTGTGGAGTGTAACTTCCATTCATGTAACAGTGTGACAATTTAAAGGCTACAACATGTTTCTTTTGACTTTGTATCTTGTATTAAAGGCAGCAGTGGACAGAGAGAAGGTTTATGGCTGGAGTATTTTAAAATGCTGAGTTTTTTTTTTTAACTCATTACTAATAATTCAGTGAAAATAGAATGTGCATCAATGTAATTTTCTGGCAAGTATTAAATAGGTATGATATAACAAATATTTGTCATTCAGCTATAAACATGAATTACCCTTTTCTGGTTCAGAGGTAAGACAGAATGTTAATTGTATATAAGGCTACTACAGTTATGTTGCTTATTGACGACAACACCATTTGTAAGAAGCAAGCAAACAAAAACATTAATAGTTGAAAAAAATTAAAATGGTCTTAAAATTTACATTGAAAGGCTTTTCTACTGATCTTGCTGTTCTAATTCTGCAATAATGAATGTGCTAAATAATAGTACTAATAACATGATTATAATATTACTATTACTGCTTTCAATTCTGTAACTTATTTTATAGTAATCATACCCATTWCATGGGGTGGAGGGGGAATGTTAGGCAGTAGGTGTAGTGACAGGTGACAGAAGATGTCCAGTTAAAGTCAGAAAATGCTGTTTTTTCCTTTCTTGCTCTACTGTACATTTTGAATAATCTGTTTTGTTCAGCTAAGTATTAAGGAAAGATTACTTTTTGAATTCAACTTCAATAATTTCAAAGCAAATTATTATGATATCAAAAAAAAAAAAAAGGCTGCATTTCTATATGTTCTCATTCCTTTATCCTGACTGGAACTTTCATTTTTCAGAGAACTTCTTTTCCATTCTGATCCTCTTTTTGTGATACATCCTCTAAARGTTTTTCATTGAGTTTTTGTTTTCTAATCTGGATATAAGACATATATTTCTAGTAATGTATTTGTAAAATTTCTGTGCAAGACCTAGTGTTCAAGAGTACAAGTTGCCACAGTCGTTCAAATTAGATTTGTAAACTCCCTCAGCCTGACAAAATAGATGCAAAAAAAATCTTTTAAATGAAATGGAAGTCTAACTTATAAGAGATAGTGTGTTTCTTACTGCACAATAAATGTTCTCTTTTGCAGCCTTTAAGCAAGACAAAATTTGAGTTGTATAAATCCTCTGTGCCTATTTTATTTTCTTACTTTGCTAGGGTCCAAGTTGTAATCTTATTAATTATAGCAAGGATATGTTCTTCTTTTTTAGATTTGCTGATCCRCATTTGGTGAATATAAATTTATTATTAACAAATAAATATTTAATAGGTTCAAATGTATTTAACTGAATAACTTAGCATTGTTCTTTTGTGGTTTTATAGGAACTAGCCACAATGAAGCAGATTATAATTAATCTACATGGTAAACGCAATGAACAAAATCTACCTCAGTCTCATATTGATGTGAAAAGTGCAGTTGGAAAAAAATCAAACTCTTTGGTGAAACTGCTGCCAGAACCTGAAGAAGAAAATGTATTTACACCTAAGCCAACATTATTTGTAAGTACTATGGTTAAAATAAGTGCCAAAACTTCTGATGGTTCTCCTCACTTTTTAAAAAGAAAAAAAAAAAAAAAAGGATTCATCCTCTAAAGAGATGTATAATTAATTCAGGTAAATACTTGCAGTTCTTTATGGAAACAGCCAATGTTGAGGATAAAAATTAATTATGTTTTCTAGCTATTTGGTTACTTTCTACATCTTAAGTTCACAGCATACAAGGTTTGTTTTTTTTTAAAAATGCCACTGTTGTATTACAATACTAAGAGTGGTTGGCAACATTTTAGTAATTGCAGGGATTCACAGACCATGTATATTAATTTAAATCTGCCCTGATTGGGTATAAGTGGAGTTTGTGCATATCTATATTGAGAAGCAGGAGTGAAGAAATAGGTGTATTTYGTTATACTTATGTTCATGTATGGTAATGTGTATATGCATATGTATCTAACTATATATAAAAAATAGAACACCAGCATTTATATCGCTTCTGTTGCTAAGGATGCCTGATTTCATAAAATCCTGTTTTCCTCCTTCAAAAAGTAAAAGCTTGGATTTTAGTATTTGAAGTGGCCCACTTCAACGTAATGCTTCTGGTATTGGAATGCTTCATGAAAATGGTTTAGAAATTTCTGACTTTGACTGTCTGAACTGATAGAGTCAAGACAGCCAAGTTGCAATGCTGAATCACAAAACAAATCATGACTCTTACTTCTTCATGATGCTTCTTTCTCTGGGGTAGACTGGGTGTATGCAGACTACATGGCATATATGCTGATTTKGTCCAAAGAGAAGTCTTTTCTTTTGTCTTCTTTTTTTTTCCTGGTGGAGACTTTAGCATACAGTGTCTTAAACACTGTAGGTGTTCTATTGCAGCACACCAGATACTGGGTTTGTAACAAAAAAGGAGGAAATTACAGCATCTCTGGGACATGATKTGAGGACACTTGAAGTTTTTTAGGGGTTCAAAATTTGCTTGAATAGCATTATTAGATTAAACACAGGCTTATCCAGTGCTGTCTGATCCATAGTCCTTTTKGTAGTGCTAAATCATGCTGCCCAAACTTCGTCTTTGATGGAGCTGTTCAGTGATCCAAAACAYAAACAAACAGTTTGTGTAGATGATCCAGGGTTTCAGTGGGTAATCTGTCCTGTTCTACTTAGGGATATAGAAACAGTGTAGGAATCCAGAAAAACTGCATTTACATTTACATTTAGAAATATTGTAACTAATTTCTCTGTGAAAAATTCTARTCTTTGCAGACTTTGGAGCAGGCAACTGAAAATGGGCAGATGGCACAAGTTTTCTTCTTAGACASGAAAAGAAATCAGTAGTCATGTGAAAATACTGCCAGTTTAAGTCAATTCTAGAATTTTAAAAGCTTGTTCGAATAGAGCAGATTTATTTTTGTAACTGAAGCCTTTAAAATGAATAAAGTATAATTTTTAATTGAATGCTTATTAAGTTTCTTGGAGGAAAGAATGAATAGAGAGCAGACGGAAAACAGAACTTGAAAGGAAMAAGTTTTGGGACAAGAGACTAATGAGAAAGTCCTCACTAAAATGAGAGATTATAGCCAACCCTGGAAGCAGAACAGTCCTTACCTTGTTCCACATCCACTTGATTTGTTTTATTTCCATTAAAACTTAAACTATTTTATTTCATAAAAACYACCACTGAATTTGCCAGAAGAATGAGCAATCCTAACTGTGTAGCAGTAACCCATAGGATTATGAAGGCAAGAAAAAGTTGCTCACAGGTATTTCTCTGCAATTCAAATACCTTCTACAATGTCAGAAAACTACTGAATTCTTTTTCAAATTACTGAATTTCTATTTTCAATTATAATTTTTTAAGAACTATATTTCTGCATAAAGTGTTGATCAATTTTGGCACACCTAATATCTCTTTTCTAAGATCCATTCCTTTCTCAGCTGGCAAAGTCAGATGATACTTCAAATCWATCCTATTTATGGCACAGTTGATGCATGTTTCTATTGTGACAGATTTTTTTTTTTTTAATAATTTTGTTTTTACTGTGTAATTGGCTTTTTATAACCTGTAGATAGGGAGATTTTAATACTGGCATGTTGTAAAAGTAACTTTAAATGCATAGTTTTCATTTTAATATTTGCATTTAAGCAAATAACTCAGTTATCACTGTGAACTACATGGGAAGGAAGGACATGTGTAGACTGCATGTTTTTCTTCTGGTGTTCACTGTCTCTCAATTAAATGTCCTTTCTTTTACAGACAAATAAAGAGGCACCTGTATGGTACAAGAAACTGCAGAAGAAAACATCACCATAGCATTTTTCCAAAATTATTCAAAATAGTCCTTTGGGAAGATTTTCATCAAAGAAGATTGTTTTCACCGTAATGATGCCCATTTTACTATAAAAGCAAACAATTGTTTTAATTGTTTCAACTGTTCTTTTGTAACTGTCAAATAATCTCATGCTTCGTAAAATAATTTCTAGATSTGTCATGCGAATAAAATGGGTGGAMACAATGCATGCAGTTATTTTACCAACTATATTTGAGTTCTAAAATATGAATAAACACTAGTGTGTTGTACACATTACAATCTGGGCAGTTAAAGGATGTTTTATCCAGAGTGTTCAAATTAATGCACRTTTTAGCTTTTTTATATTGTTTTTCCTGGACCCTGTGTTTCGTGCCACATTCCTTGCAACTATGCTGACTTAAGGAAATTTTTAAAATATACATAAGTTAGTATCAAACTGTATCCTACTTTCTATGAAGGAAATTCATGTCATCTGCAAAAGAATTTTTTTATTGGCCTGGATTTGTAGTTTATCACTTGGTATCATTTGTATAACCAAATAGGCATTGAAAATACTTCAAAGAAGCAATAAAATACATCTTAATTTTCAGCACTGATTCTTAATGGCTAGATAGTAGTGCAGTTGCATCAATGTAGTAATAAAAATAGAACCATGATGGGTGAGGACTGTAGCATATAATGGGAAAATGGGTAATTTGCCATATTTAATTGTATGAAAATAAACCCCATCTTCCAAGAACACATTCTACTTCTTTTCTCCACTCCATCATCTATTCTGACTATACAAAAGTTCTCTAATATATCAAAGCACAGTGTGGTATGTTTCTATGTGTAACATAAATACAGAAGTTTTAAGTACTGCATRCTGAAAATAAATCTCAGATTTTATTTTAGAGAAAGCTCCTTCTTCTTAGCACCTTTTTCCAAGCTCCTTTTCCCTTGACAATATCTCTTGAACTGATTATTTTTTCCTACCAGGATATGAACAGTAATTATTTACTATATAATACTGAGCTATATCAGGCTACAATTCACAGTTACTCTCTTCTTCATTTTCTAAACAACAGTTTGAAGCACAGTACTACTTCCTCTGCTCCAGGAAAGCTTCAGTTTCTTTGCTTTTTTGCTTTTCTAGTTCTGAGAGAGCAAGGTAAAAATGCTGGCAATTTTGCACGTGACAGGTTTAAAATTATCATTCTGTGAGTGAGGGAGGCCAAGTGTGTAGACAGAGGTAATAAATTTTATTAGATTAACTGCTGTTCACTGGGGAAAAGATCACACTAACTTTTGGGCTCACAAACCTATCTGTACAGTCATTTCTAAATAACTGGTTTCATGAACTCTAGGTTTTATCTAACTTATATTTTTATATTAATAGAACCCTTAACTTTTATTTCCTATGGAACAGCTCCCATATGCAGATACTATTTTTGTGGTTTGTAATAGACACTTTATATGATTCAGTCCCTAATTGAACTTCCCAGACTGTCCTGTTTGTCTGATATCAATGAATAATTAATAAATTGTACTATCTAGAAGGACTGTGAGCTATTTTAGGCAAGATACTAGTTGAAATTTTAAGTATTTTCAATTTTTTCTCCTATKGTATCTTTATAGACAAATTGGTGAGATTCAGACTGTAAAGTGGGCTACACACCCACCTCAACAAAACACGATGAACATTTTAGTGTCCAGCTGGAATAGTGTCATTCCTTGTCAGGTTCATAGGCAATACCAAATTTGAGGGAGTAGTCTATACACTGGAGGGAAAGGTCTCAGAGGATCTCAGCAGGCTGGAAATTGAGTCAACAAGAACCATATGAAGTTCAATAAAAGCAACAGCAGTCCCACATCCAGGATGGAATAACCCCATATGCCAATGCTGCTGCAAAGCAGCTTGACAGAAACGGCCTAAGGTCCCAGTGGATAGCAAATGGAATATGAGTCAGTAATGTGCCAGCCAGCCACATCCTKGGTGGTTATTGCCAATAGGATAGCCAGCATATGCACGGAAATGATCCTTCCCTTCTGTCTGGCGCATGGGAGGTCAAATCTGTTCACAAAAGCCATTGYCATATTGCAGTGAGCCCAGCAGAGATGCACCGAGATGCTCAGGGGCTGAAGCACCTGATGTAGAAGGGGAGATGGAAAGAGCTGGACTTCCACAGCCTTAATATTAGAGGACTTTGAGGAGGAACTTGTAATCTCCAAAATGGGATGGTACAGAGGCAACAGAGCCGTACTCCTCTCAGGGGTGCACAGCAATAGCGCTAAGAGACAATGGACACCAGATGGAGCACTAGAAAATTCAATTAGCTATTATGAAAAATGCTTTTACTGTAAGGATGGTCAAATACTGGAACAGGTTGCCTGGACAGGTGGTRGAATCTTCATCCTTGGAGATGTTCAGAATTCCACAAACTCCTGAGCAAACTGGTATAATTGGACCTGACTTTGAGATGGGCTAGATGACTGATTTTCAGAATTCCTGTCCRACTTAAATTGCTCTGTGGTGTTATTCCTAAACATACTGATATCAGATAGTGACATTAATTTGSTTTGTACTATCCAAAAGGCAAAATTCTGTTTAATTTTTCCATGGAAATGCAATACACAGAAACATTTTTACTCTTAGAGAATAACTGCATTGTAAATTTCTGTGTCTCCCACGCAGCCTGATTTTCTAAGAGGGCTGACAGAAATTTAGGCTGATTTTGTGGGGAAAKTTTACTGATATTTAAACAGTTCTTCAGGTGACAAAATGACTTATTCTGTCAAAGGGTTGTGGGTTTTAGATTTATTTTAATTATTAACAAGGTCCATCTTTAAATGTAATTTATTAGAAGACACTGATAACTCGCAGTGCTGTTGGTAAATTCTTGTAATCCATGTAGTCCTTGTGTAAATCTCCTTGGTATGTTTTTTTTTTCTACTTGAAGACTATTTTTCCTGTGATTCTTCACTGGGCTCCAAGGCCATAATTAATTATCTAGGAGGAGACCTTCTAAGCTTCTCATGAGAAAGCTAGAATGTCACTTAAATGTAACAATTCAAATGTGAGATGCCCTACAGCAAAAATTAATGAAGCTTTTTGCTCTTTAAGTAATGAAGAGGCTCAGTTGCAGTACCTGTACAGCACTTTTACTGATGTTCTTTCTCACAAACATAGTCGTCAGATGAATTATTCCAAAATTACTCTTCATGGTCTTTGCAGTCTCCTATTGTCACAGGCCTTGTGTCGATKATGTGTGAGTCAAAAATAATGAAGTAAAGAGAAATTTCTACGGGTAGTCAAGCATGTAAGCAACTTGTGACTGAAGTGCCCAAACCACGTAATCGTCCTCAGTTCCTCTTTTTCAAACCAGAGGCAGCAAAGCCAGAAAAAAAGGTCTATCCACTATTACATTTCTTGGTACRTTAAGTAGGTGTTACTTAAGTGATAAATTTCGTAAATACATGGGTTGAACAGGAAAGAAAGAAAGACAATGCTTTAAAGCAGGTTAGGATTTTGGGGCCTTATTAACACTGTAATTGCTTTCTCACCTTTCTGTCCCTTGTCCAAAGCCAAGAAGCTGTAGTGCATTAAGGTAATCTCTTGTTTGACGAAAAAATTGAAAACATAATTGATTTGTTAATAAGGACCTAAACTTCTAAGACTTAGTGCTGAATCCTGTGGTCATAAATCACTGACACTGTAGTTTTAAAATATTTTCTGGACAAAGAAACAATATGCCTTTTGAATTTATAGTCTTTACTCTGTTGAGGACTTTCTGTACAAAACAACAATGAAACTTTTAAAAAGAGGAACATCTTTAAATTCAAATGTTAGTTGTCTTAGTATCTGTAAGTACCTTTGGGATACAATTTCCTACCTCTTATACATTAGCTGTTATTTTCTTTTTCAGTTATACTTTTTTATGATACCTAATTCCAGAAAAAAAAAAAAAAAAAAAAAAAAAAAAAAAAAAAGGAACACTTAAGTCTATTAAACTTCTGACATCTGCAAGATGGTCATGCAGAATTCTTTTACTCCTGGTAGGCATTCATTAACTCCCATGTCTTTGAAAGACATGACTCAGAGAGCATGACATTGTACAAACAAATTACTACCTTCTGAAGAAGTATTTATGTTATTATGTATATGTGTCTCAATCAATTGTCAGTCTGCAGCACATTTACATGAAAACAGATTWATACACAAACAGTTTGACTCTGTAACATCCTGTCATCTTTCAGGGTTGTGCTTATTAGGAAGGTCTACTGAGGAAAGCATTTCTCTCCCTGTTAGCTTTCCATTTAATAGATCACATGCCATACTTCTTACTGAGTCAAAGAAATGTATCCCTGGTATTTTCTTATACCAAAGAATATCGAGAATCTGTATTCATTCTTGACCTTTGAAAATGAAACAAGTATCTCTACAAGATCAAGTTTTGCTTAGCGTCTTTGGACAATATTATCCCCTTCTTAAATTCCTAGGATTGATTGGGAACTCTTGACCTTTAAAACGCATACTTCCGCAGCTGAATTAAGGCAGATACACTTAGGGTATTTCAGACTGAAGCTGGGCAGCAGCGGCAGAGCAGAGGGTGCCAACTCTCTGGGGATGGCATCGTGAGCGGAAATGGGCAGCAGTTGGGCACTCTGGAAGGGTGAGTGGTGAGTACTGCAGAAACTTTTAGCAGCAGAAGTAGATACAGCTCTTCACAGATGTGAGACCCTCTGAAGCTCTTCTAAGCCCTCTGCTGACAGCACAAGAGCTACAAACTTTCTTCCACAAAGTTCATTTTTTGGAGTTCCCTGTGGTTCTTTCCTCACTGAAAAGTTTTCCATAACAGTAAATACCTGTGGTTTTTGTTTCTTGGTTTTTCTTTTAGAGAGAGAACGAATGTTTTTTCTCAGAACATTGGAACTAGGTTCAAAAAAATGGTGAATTTCAATCAGCTTACCCTTTAAAGTATGAAGGGGACAAAACCTCCCAGAAATGTCATTCTCTTCAAAGGAGCAAATGGCAGGAGTATTAAATGTAAGAAGTTAGGATTGATCATGGAAATAGCTTTTACTCAAAAACTTACATGTTTTCACAGACTCTGTGCCCTTTTTGAAGATACTACAGAAATAACCACAGTAAAAGAGAATGCCGCTTTGACTGAAGCAATAGAATCAACTTTGTTTGACCATGAATAATTGAAGTCTTTGTGTTAATGCTCCTTTTAAGGGACTAGTGGATCAGCAAATGTAACTTAATTGCAGGAAAAGTCTTATGGATGGAATTTATGACTGTATTTCAATGAAAGTCTTTTCATTTTTCCTTTTGGTTCAATAGAAAAAGGATTACTTAGATTATTCAATGTTGCAGCTGAAACTGTTAGCAGCTCCCAATAGTCCTGTTTTTCATGATTTTAGAGATAGATATTGTGGCATGCAAGACTCTCTTTTGCTTTCTTACTTGTTTCTTTAAAAGAACTTGTTTCTTTGTGCATTATTAGGTAGTGTTTGACTTCTRCAAGGGAATTTTAATATGCAGTATATATATGGGTTTTAAACAGGATTGTTATCTAAGTACCATGGTCCTTTTTAGAAGAAAGAGTTGAAAATATTCCCACTGAGTTCTGTCTCTGAGACCTSTCTGAGACCTTGAGAGAGGGTTGATTCTCTCCCAAGCTTTCTCGTGCTCCCCATTGCTGGTGCAGGGCCACACATAAAGGAGACCTGTCACTSTGTGTTTCACAGGACTGTGGTTTCCAAGCAGGGTAAACACAGATTCACACATTGTCATCCACAGCTACATGTAAGACATTCACAAAAATTTAGTATCACCCACCTCCTCTGTGCACTRTGGGAAGTCTAAGCAAGGGAAAAATACAGTATTTTGGTGCAATCTATTCACTTGCCAGCTTTTCCTTCCTGGTTTGCACATAAATAACATTCTAGTGAGTCTTCGTTTTTGGACATTGAAAAGAAAGCAGCTTGGAAGTCCTGCAAGGATGGCTAAGTCTTTTTTCATATGTTTCATCAGAGATGTTCTATGCTCAGGTACTGACCAGGCAGCTTTTAAAAGATCATTAGGACCGCTTCTTACACATTAATCTTTATTTACTAATTTATTATTTAAATGCTAAGTCCTCAGAATCCACTCAGTATTTATGATTAAAGGAGTACGTGCCTGAAAGTAACAACAAGCAATAAAGGGACTAATATGTCAGTGACTTGAGTCTTACTGAATTAGCACATTCCTTGTCATTTTGTGTCATTTCTTTCATTATTGCAGTAATTAACGTTGCAGAATTGCATTTGTGCCATTCAGCAGGGAAGGGAGAACAATAACAGTGTTTACCAGCAGCAGGAGGGAGCTTACCTTTCTTTCTCAACCCCATAAAATCTCTGCAGGCTAATCTCAGTGTGCAGCCAGGGTGCTCTCCTACACAATGGAGACTCTCTGAAACCTCCCTGAGGGAAACCTGAGTGAGCTGATTAGATCTCTTGTCCAAGAAAGCCAAATACCCAATCCTATGAAATATAGCGGTTTTTCATTCTGATTCACCGTTTCTCATCTGTACAGGCTGCAACCTTTGTCACAAAGAYTTACACCATGATAGTAATTCTGAGATACCTGAGTGATTTAAAAACAAGTACAGGGTATTTTCAATCCACTAAACTCTGTGAAATTACAAAGAAACCAACTGTGTAAAGTTCTTACATTWCCAGATGCAGTAACATCAAGAATTTTTGGTAATTTTCTATTATTTTGTAGTTGTAAACTGAAATATTATGTATAAATTCATAGACATTTTTAACCTAAAAAGTTAAATTATTTGAGTTTGATTAATATAAAGCAAAATATTTTTCTGTTAACATCCATGTTAAGGTGCTTCTAGTCATGAGTTAGATGTATACTGAAATTCATTTTCARTAATGAATGCCAATAAAGTATACTGAAATTCATTTTATTTTAAAATATATTACTTTACTTTATTGCATCATCTTTATGAACTTGGCTGACCTACTGGCTCCAAGAATTGTCAGATTCATGACAGAAAGGTGCAAATTCTCCATGGGCCAACAGTGGACAGCACACATTTACTGATCTAAATGACAGTCCTCATTTTCATAAAAATGTGCAGTATCTTTGATAAGCGAGCTTCCAGATTCATTGGATGTTTCTGGAAACAGGATTACCTGATCCACCTTCTCGGCTATGTTGCTATTCTTTCATATAAGAAGTTTTCTGTATTCTGTATTCTTATCAGTTCTATCTAACTTCTGCAAACATAAAGATGTAACTGTAAGGTTCTCCTGCTCCTCGGCCATGGAGGTACCAAAAGCAGAGAGGCACTGCCATTCTTGGGAATTCCCTTGTCTTGTCCTAGTCATGACAGCACAAAGTCCTACCCKACACAGAGAGATGACAGCACCAACATTGCTTCACTCTTATGAAATACCAGTTGTTGGGTTTGGATAGGAACAAGTGTAATCCTGAATGAGGATTTATTGGTGGAAAAACTGGAACTCCATCTAAACAAACCTGCCATGGCTATTCGCTTAACAGTGCTTTATAGGTGTTATACTGCTTCCATAGGAAGCTGAGTATGTACCATTTTCCTCAGGTGATGGATAGGATTTAATGTGATCATCCCTGCTGAGTGTTCACAGAAGTTCACTTTGGATAAGATGATGATAGGGGCATTTCTGAACAAAGGAGTGACCTTCAGCCATTCATCTTTGGAAARAAACTGCCAAGACAGCATTCAGAGTTTCCAGTCTATTGGCTTGAGGAACCTTCTGCAGAATGTATAAAGCTCCTAAGCACTGTTACGATACTGAACTTAAATATATACCTCTTCCTTCATTTTTTGATGTCTGCTTTAAAAATACAAGTTTTCTAGTTTTTATTTATCCCATTCTTAAGCACCTGACTTTATGAAATAGTAAGAAAACTTTGGGAAATATTAGAGTCATTAGCATGACTGCTTGAACATTTGACTTTGCCAAGGTTAGAACTTTTCAGCTGTATGTTGCCAGTTAAGTGCACTTAATCCAATAAAACAGATTAGAGCCATAGCATTTGATGGAGGGTGGATATTAAAAAYATTCAATGTTTTAATGTTCAACTAATTGTAGAGGACAATTCCTTAAGTTATATAATTTAGTGTGAACATACAACTTCTTTGCTTTGTTTGGTTATTACTTAGCTTTCTGTGAGCACAGTTTTCACTCCTGCATTTGCAGCGGGGGGAAGTGGTCATTGCCTCACAATGTGTCTCAGTATGATATTTTTGAAAAAAAATAATAATAATAGTTTAAAAGTATCACAATGTCCTTGGGATAAAGAACAGAGACAGTTTTAATATTCTTAAATTAGACACCAGGAAAGCTTATTGCCACTTCTTCATACTATAAATAACGTCACCCAGATTGGAAGTGCTGCAATGGATCATTGCAAAATGCTTCTGTTGATAGAACACAGTGAACCAAGCTATGATTAATTATCTCATAGGTGAATTTCACTATCTTCAAATAATTGTTTTAACATAAGATTTAAAACAGGCTGTGATGGATGCCRATGGTATTGATGAAAGGCAGTTTGTGCATCCGCAACCTGCTCTGTTCACATGATCTGGCATGTGAAGCAAAAGGAAAACATGAACATGAAGCAAAAGGAAAAGAGGTAATTTCTTGTCCCTTCCACTTTTACTTCTTTTGTCAGTGAAGTCATATCTGAATGCAAAATTTAAAATTTGAAAAACTGTAGTGCTGCATGTAAAACACTTTAAAACACATAGAACAAGGTGTTTGTTCTGGTCCTGAAGAAATGCTTGCTTTAGTACTAGTGTTTCTCCTGTGCACTAAAATGCAGATTTTTTCTTCTATGTTACATGTAGTTATGTTCAATCTTATGGTGATTTGCACCCAATACTGTGTGCCAAATCTATGAATTGTTAGGCCCTACTCTTGAATTGCACAGAAAAAAGGTTTTCTGATCATAAAAAGAAGCTTTGTATTTTGTTACTCTACAAAGTTATCAATACGCAATCTGGAGAGAAAGATTGAATCAACTTTTCCTCTCCTTTATCTTATTTATATCTTTCAGGCAGCACAGGGATTAAGACATGTTGTTAAAGTCTTGCCTCATCCCACTTGCCACATTCGCTCCGAGCTCGTGCGTAAGCGGGCATTGCAGCCTAACTAAGCATGTTATGAACCAGTCAGGTAAACGCGTCTGAAATGAGCTGTACATTCATGAACAGCACTTTTCCATACCACAACACAGCAGACACAGACCAAACTTCCATTAAGTCACCCAGCAAGAATACTACTCATGGGTCAAATGTGAACATCCTAATACATAAATATTTTTATCTAGAGCTGCTCTGGTTTAAAAAAAAAAAAAAAAT
>NW_026623298.1:835702-871986 GCF_030028575.1 Malurus melanocephalus
CCTAATACATAAATATTTTTATCTAGAGCTGCTCAAAAAAAAAAAAAAAAAAAGCATCATTAACATGGAGAAAGGTTTTTATATTGGTCTCTTCTTCTGAAAGCATTTATTTTTATTTATTTTTTAATAATTCCAAAAGCATATTCAAAACAATTTATAAAAAAAAGAAAAATTAAAAAAAAAATTAGTGGAAATTTCCTAAGCTAGTTGTAATCGAAATGTAATTGACTGTAATTGAAAATTAAATGTCTCATTTTGAAAAACAGTATCCTTCATTACCTGAATAAATTAATAACTTTAAACAAGATGCAGAATAAAGCTGTACTGAATATTTTGTTGCATGCTTTTCCAGCATGTTTTGCAGAAAATAATCTGACACTTGAAGCTGAAGCTACAAGTGCCAGTATGTTAACAAAGTTTTATGCTTTTCTCCCCCAAAAATTATTTATTTCTGTAAATCAGGCTCTAAATATTTTCAGAAAGGCAAAAAATAATGAGGGGGGAAGAGTTACATTGTATTAACTGTTTAACTATGTCAAATATTATTTATCATATCCATTACTTATTTTACTTGAAAAATAAAAAAAAAAAAACATTCTAAAGGATTTAGAATGCACCTGCAGATCCTGGGAATAGTATAGTTAGCAAAACTAGGGTGAGATATGTAATACTGTCTTATGTCTTAAAATATTTCCCCTTCTGTAACTTTTGATTTKACTTCTTTTCTAATGGACATTTTATGTGACTTATTTGAGAAGWGGGATATTTCTGTGTGCCAGCATTTTTATAGATGTGTGACACAGTGAGCAGACATTTGAGCCGTCACCAATAGCCAGTCATTTTTCATCTATCATCTTATTTCCAGRCTGTTGCAGTGCTGGCAAATCTGTTGTGTTCTGACTGTCTAACTTAGAGTAAATGAAACTCAACAAAGTGTGTGGAGGCAATTGCTTCCTTGATGGAATGAGTTCCTCATGAGGCAAACAGAAACCATGAAGGGGGAGGSAGCTGTGCCTTTTCATTACACTCTGCAGGTAGAAATACAGGCATTTCCTCATCCAGCAAGACAAATATTGTCACCAATTCTGTAACTCCCAAGTGAACAGGAGACAGGACTCATGTGCAGCCACATTATGTCAAGGCTGATCGGCTTCCTCGTAGAGGAGGACTGAAATCTCTGAGGTCAGCAGCCTTTGGTTTATTCRTCTTTCTTACTGGTCAGTTTGTGATGGCCAACAGATATTCTGATGAGTTTTTAACTTCACTAATGAGTCCAGATACATTCTCTGATTTCTGGAGTKTCGATGATCGTAATTTTAAACATTTTCACCACAAAATGTTACGTGTGTACTGTAAATCCTCTTCTATGGAATGATTGGGRTGAAAAATCCAGCACACTTCATAAGTTATACCTTTCAAACTCCTGACTCACTCTTCTACTGCAGCCTGAGGTATGTTTTTGTAATCTCAACTTTGTTGTTATCCCTCCTGACAAGCGACATCCAGTTAGCCAGCTCACTTATGGAAAGATATTGAGTGGGTCTTGACTGGAGGTCAAACCTCACTTAGTCTTGAGGCAGATGCATAGATAATCAGTACTTGCTAYTGACAAGTAGTTTTTGAAACTACTTGTTCCTAAACTTTTTTTATTGAAAACATGTCAATCAAGTTACCAGGATATGTTGAAAATCGGTAATGGTCACCTGAGTTACTACACCTATTGTTAAGCAAGTGAGAACTCTGTAGYAATTTTAATATCCTCTGACTGAAAATCCTGCTTTTGCTGCTKCAGCAGCTGATTTTGATCACAGAAAGGCTGATTCATTCCAATTGTTGGGGGTTTTTCCTCTCCAAGGGCAGACTGTTTAGATAGACAGGAGATGCTACGTAATTCTTTGTGCYCCTTTGAGTTGGGGTGGCTCCTTGCATAGATCATGGAAATGGAGCAACAAAACCACATTACCCATTACTTTAATGGGGAATTCCTGAGCTATGCTGCACATGCTATCAGTGCCCTGTAAGCTGCTTCTGAGTGATTCTCAAACAYTAACAAGAAAGATCCATCAGACCACAAACAAGGATAGTCAAGCAAYCTCACTGTGGGAGACTGATCATGATTGAAATTGTCTGGATTTGACTCCAGTCATTCAACKTCCAGCCTCAGCAGATCTTTATATGATAGCTCAAAGAATCCATTTTCAATTTCTGCTCTATTTAGGCATCTATACTGCACCTAAGTTCTARGTGTGTAAAGGTCCTTCTAAACACGTGTCAGTCTGTGAGCTTGTGCTCTTGAACTACTAGGACTCCTCAAAATGTAACCAAGAAAATAAAAGCTTTTAAATTAGTGATATATACAAGTTTTTGTGTTGTTTTTCGTTATTATTATTATTATTATTACTAATTTTTGACAAAAAAAGGGGTGGAGACATAAGTAGGAGGGGATCATAAGCAGGAAATACTGAAAACTGCATTCTTAAGCTGAGCACCTCACTTTACTGCAGAGTCCATCCAAAATTCAGGTGTTCCAAAGGAGCAGCATCTGCCTGCATCTTGAGGTGTAGCTCTTTCCTCTGGCTACAACAAATATTCCAACAATCACTGCAAGTGCGTGCAGGCTCAACAGCCAAGTGTGAGGGAGTGATTGCACCCTGTTTKCAGCTGTGGATGCTGAAAAGGATTGAGCACTTAAGTGACACAGCCTGCCCTTACAGTTCAACAGCTCTACACAGTTCACGGCTTCTACAGGGTTAGATGTTTAAGCACTTAGGATTTTCATCTCTCCTGGCCATCTGARGAATCTAGCTAACTAGCCATAATTAAGCCATGAACCTTTTCATGTCTTCATATATATCTCTACTGAAGATATATAATTTAGAAGCCTCCCAAGGAATCTAGGGATTTGTTGTTTCAGCAGACAGATTTCCCATTTTCATTATTTTTCCCCCACAAACTCAATAAAGTTGATTAACTATTATGTTTTCTTTTAGAAAKCTAAATAGCTTGTTGTTAAAAACCAATCAATCCCCCTGCATGAGTCCTAATACACCAACCTGGCAATATTCCATTTGAAAAAAAGGTTGAGACTTGTCAGTTAGGAATTTTAGTCCAAAAATGTTGAGTTTAATCCAGTGATATAATCTGCAAAAATGTGTTTTTCTTAAATTCTGTAATATTTTGTGACCGACTTTATTCAAAGGTAATTCAACAAAATCATGCCTTTTATTAACATATATTGGGAAAGGATAAATAATAAATAATATTACCTATTTGAATAAATTCACATACTGACTGTTCGCATTAAGCTGTTCAAATTTATGTCACAGTGTAAGTTTATAATTACCTACATCATTTAATTTACATTTTCTAAGTATTGGTTCTAACTCTAGCTTTCTCAACAGTATTCTGGAATGTGTCTAATCAAACAATTACTGAATATCAATCCTGAAAGCTTACTGACCATCTCTTTTAAAATTCTCAGTGTGAAGTTATCCAGACATGCTCATCTAAGATCATAAATAGTAGCTGGTTTAATAGGCTCTTGAATTACTGTTGAAATGTAAAGCATTTTGTCACTATATGATACAAAYACATTTCCTTCTCTTCCCCCAAATGCAGAATTATCTAGCATGTTTTTCCTCCTTGCTTATCAACAATTCTATATAATTTATCTAARACCAGACAATTGTTAAAGTTCTTCATACATTTCATGGACCTTTTTAAATGTTTTTTTCAATGCATGTCATTGACTTCTTAGGCATCTTCRTTCCTCCATATTATTTTTCCATAATCACTGCCATCAAAGATATATTTGCTGTTACTAGTTCTTTTCCCAGCTGTTGAGTGTCTATAATTATAACTGCTGTACAAAATGCCCTCTAAAGAGGCAGAAGGAAAGGGTTTGTTCTTTTGAGGAAGGGGTGTTTTGACTTCTATAGGATTGTAGATTTTCAGGACTCTACTCATCTCATTCAGCCTACAATTTATTTCAGCTTTGTATAAGACAAAAATTCGCCTAYGCTGGATGCAGGATTGTTTGAGTACAGACATGGCTTAGTTTTAGGAATTATGTAGATATTAGCACTAATAACACAAACTCTCCTGCCTCACCCCTAGGGGCAGAGCCACATGGCACACATTTAGGTGTGAGAATTTAGGTTTCTCCATTTGGCTGACTGGGACAGTTCAGSTCCCACAGGGAACACAAGCACACAGGCTCCTTAGCTCCTCTGGATGGCCAAGGCTGTCTCTCAGGGGCTCTGCACTTCTCCAGCATGACAGTGAGCAGCCCCCTGCACCCTGCGATATTGGGCTCTAACAGCCCCAGGATGTTCCCTGAGCACCTGGAGACCGTTGATTGAGGAGCTTATCCTTTCTTCCCCTACTTGAAAGGATGCAGCATAAGAGGTGAAGGAATTTTTTCTGACCACATCCCTTAATTATTTTTGCTCTCAACATCAGGGTTTAGGTCCAAATGAGCATTGATTGCCTGACCTCATTGTGCTCCTAGGGATTGTTAAGCTAGTAGCTCATTGCTTTAATGCCCTCCTAGCTAGTCCAGCCAGACCATCGCTTCTGCCATGTCCAAGCCTGTGTAGGCTTCATCTCCCACCTGGCAGACCAGTATTTCACAAGACCCAAATCACTCTCTACTACGTTATTTCTCTAATCAGGAGATTTCAGCCAAAATACACAATTATGGCAGTTTTACAGTTAGCGTTTGTTAACAGATTTTCAGCATAAACATTCTGGAGCCAAAAAGTGCTTTCTTTAGCAGTAAAAGATGTGGGTTTGTCTCGTGTATTCAAGCAGTTAAAATGCATTAGACCACCTTTTGCTAACAAGCATTGCCAACAMCATTTGGTCTTTTAGAGCAGGCAGCCTCTGCATTGGGCAGAGGAGGTGGAAGAAAAGAATGGTGGTGGCTCCCATTAAACTTCCAAGTGATGGCCAAACCACCTTTCCAAAAATTGTGAATGTTATTTTCTAAGTACATTCATTAGCATTTTAATTAATCTCGTTTTATTACCCCACATGTACAGATTTCCATCTGCTGTGATAGTACATAAATAATTAAATGACATGCTGAAGGWGCATGTTGTTGTCATTTCTGGCCCTACTGTGCAACAAGTCAGAGCCAAGCAGCTGTATGACAACGGAGGAAAATACAGGAAAGACTCATCTCCTAAAGCTGAGTCAGTGACCTGTTGTGCTGAAAAAGGCCTGTTGTAATAAACAGCCTCCAGTTCAGATACACACTGAACCTAGAGAGGTCAAAAAAATTAAACTAGTGACAAGAAAAGATTTTTTCTGTATTTTTTCTTGTCAGATGGGCTGAAAATATTTGAACTGTACCTGAAACTTAAGTAATATGAGGCTGTTTACCCAAAGTTAAGTCTTCTTAAAATTCAACTAAAGATTGGGTTCAGCTACTGAGTAAGATGTCTTGTTCCCTCCAGACAGGTTGATGATTCTTAATCCAAGAATTCAAGTAATGAGCAGTTGAAGTTTCCATCTTGAAACATCTGTTCCACCAAGTCAGCACTGGCCTTGATAAATAGCAAATCAGACTGATGCATGCAAGTGTATACACACATGCTCACGTTRAACTTGAGGGAAAATACTTGAGTAGACCTCTGCATAGACAGATTTATATAATTAATCTGTAATTAGGCTGTGCTGTGCAGACTGACTCAGGTCAAAACACAGAAAATGCAGACATGGTAGGATCATTACCTGTTGCTGCAAAAGGTTTTTTCAAAGGTTGTTTGTGGGTAAGTTTACATACCTTTATTTAGTTGTCACAAACCTTCACTGCTATTTTAATTTACTCATCTTACAGTGGAAGAAAAATATGTTTAGCTAAAGGATAAAAACAAACCACAAGTACAACTGCATTTGCATGCTTTTAGTAGTCTTAGAAAACTTCAAGCATACCTTTAAAGTTTGCTTAATTTTTAACTGTGAAAAATAAAACCTGGCGTTCACCTCTCATTTTATTCACATAAAGTCTGTACCAAGTTTTACAATAGTGATTCTCCCTGGGCCTGTAGAATAAAGGAATAATTCCTTTTTGTGGATTTTTTAATCTTTATATCCTAAAAAACTGTCAAATCCAGTTCTCTGATACTGGAGTCACTCTTATCATATTCTACCTGATATGATGTGCCAATTCAATTCAATTCAATTAACAAAAGTGCCAAGCTAGTTCAGGAAGGTAAACACTTCACTCCCAGCAGAGCAGCAAAGAAAGCCTGAGAAAGCTGGAAACAGGAAAGTTTGGCACAACTGTCCTCTAGGGTATACAGGGGAGTTGGCAAAACAAAATCTCACTTTCTGTACATTCTTCAAAACAAAGCCTTGTCCAAGGAGAACTAGAGGTATTTTACTGATTGTAAGGCCTTGCACACCATAGCAGAAAGGTGTAACGCAATGTCTACTGAAATATCAAGAGAAGAAACAAGTCAAGATGAAATGTGATTTTACTCAAAATGCCAGGCTGAAATAATTAGGGAGTGCCATTAGTTATTTCAACAGGAATATCCTTTTCTCCATATGGTCTATCACAGTATTTCTACTCAAGTGAAGTGAAAAATGGGAGCTGGGTTTACCATTCATGGGCAAAGGGARCACTTCTGTAAGCTAATCCCCAAACAGCAAGAGATAAAGGTACACAGGAATAGACTGTCMTTTCGTGATTTCCCACATTTGCTTTAGCAGAAAGTCACCCTGCTGCATTCCTCGGTGTGGTGGTGCTGGATTATACAGCGCGAGTGGCATTCGCAAAGCCGTCATGGGTGAAGATGGTACCTCGTGGCTGGTGCTTCCTGTCTTCAGTGGAAAGTTAGCATGAGAAAAAAAATTACTTTCTTAAAGTAAAAGGATTGTGCTGGCTCTCTTTAGAAAGTTAGAAGTAAAAAGAGAAACCATTTCTACCCTTGGGGAGATGGAATCTACTGAGTGGCCAAAACTACAGACAGCTACYATTGTGCAGAAAAAAAAGTTCATGCCCATTTCTGTAGCAAGTTTGTGTGAAAACAAGAGGTGGGTATTTGCTGACTCAGAACAGGACTCTGTATGTGCTAAAAGCTCCTGAAATTATTATCAGAGRTCTTCCTGTGGCTTTCAAGCCTGGCGTACTTCAGCTGAGGTCCTTGGTTTTCCCTCACCTCATCATTACGAAACTACTTGCCCATGTCTTTCCAGTCCTTCCCTACCCCTGCAAACAACACGTGTCCAGGTCCCCATAACTCAGGCCCTACTCCTCCCAGCAGGACAGTGGGACACAAGTGCCTTTCCTAAAGGTATGTCTCATGGAGTGATGAGTTTGGAAAGCAGAGAGCCTGTCTCCATTCTGGGCCACCAGCTGAACTCTTTGCTCCCAACCCCAGCCCCACAAGGCACTGCTCTGCTCCTCCACTGACAAGCTCCAAACCGCCTAGGACTTGACATTTGTTCTTGTTTTCTCCTGTCTCCCCTAATGGGCATAGCACTACTAAGCAAATAGGAATGTACAGAACAAGAGAGTTCAAAGTAATTGAGTCTACATTCATTCAGAAAGCCTGGATCCTTGCCCRCTCAGAACCTGCAGCATTGACATAGTTTCAGAAAGTTTAACCCTTTTTCCCTGATCCTGGTAATGCTCCTTCGTGCGCAGAGCGTTACATTTCTCTTGCCAGTGACTGTGGACTTGGAAAGGTGTCTTTCACATACCTAGCTCTAGGTGCTTACCAATCAATATTTTATTCCTCCTTTTTTTTTTCAACTGCAGAYAATAACTAAAGACCTTGATTTGTCATTTTTATAAGATAYCCAGGGGACTTRTGTTGCAAAGGAATGATCACTTACYRYAACTACTAAACATGTCTCTCTGAAGTCTTACACAAACATGGCTGTGCTGGGTTGAAAACAGCTTACTCAGTTTTCTGCTGCAAATTCATCTGCTGAGGTGTAAACTCACTTCCAACTCTTTCTGCAAAATCAGTGAAGAAGCAGGAACATTCCAAACTTATTGTAGCTGTAAACTCTTTTTTTTTAATGATGATTAATTCTGAACAAACTCTTACTTCAATTTAATTTAGGAGATGACACGAGCTGGCAGCTTATTACWGACTTTAAATTTATAAACAAAAATCATCTGTTCCAAGAAGTATAAAACTTTACAACAGTGGAAATTCTTGGGCTATCAAATAATTTTTGTGTCTGGATCTCAAAGTGCATTTAGACTATCTCTAAGTTAAATAGTGTGGCACTATGTAGGTCAGATAARCAGTGAACCTGAGCAGGAACAAGAGTCGATTTGACTAGTTGCTAGTGATAGTGCAAAGTCAAAATAAAAAATTGCCCCTTAAAAATTATATAGTCTTTAGTAATCTTCCACTGATTGTTGCTTGACAAAAGACTGTAAGCCCTAAACCATCATTAGCACAAAAACATAGTGATGAGATTGGAYTTATTTATCTGCAGTTCAGCCCTAATTACATCCTTTCTAAAAAAATTAAAACACATTCAGATTAAAACACATTTAGTGACACTTCTGAAAACATTGAAAGTATACACAGAGCTTTACTCAGTGATGCCACTCTAATTAACCTGCCAAAGTTTTTGCCGGGGCAGGTCCTTTATAAATGTATATAAAAAAAAAAAAAAAAAACCAAAAAAAAACCCAACACAAAAACATTTTTACATTATGTGTTTATCATTTATCTAATCAGATGGAGAGAAAACATGCAAGTAAGGTATGCAAGTCTCAGAAACACTTCAGTTACTACAGCCATAGAATTCGTGTAAATGTCTGAAAGTTGTCAGTACATGGATGATGTCAGATGCTGCCTAGTTCTGTGTTGTGCCTGATCTGGAAGAATTAGTTTCCCAGCAGCATAGTGTWGTATTCCTAGTTCTGCAATTTTTAAGCTGTTAGAAAGCAGTTTCTATTAAACTTGTCCTTTCAGAGGGTAAAAAACATAGTTTGAAGCCTAATTGGGCTGATTTAGGGAACATGTCCAGCATTCAAAAAGTGTAGTTTGAAGCTTAACCATAAATTAGGGTGATGTGAAGGGCATTCATGCAAAAACAAGACATGATTTTAAAATCTGTTGSTTAGAACGCCTGTTTCTAGGCTTGAGTGGGGAAAGAAATGCCCGCCACGAGTCTTCAGTAAAGGACACTGAAGTTGCATATTGCCTAAACGGGAATACGKGTTAGTGTCGGATGGAAATGAGCCTGCACGGCTTTAAATGCTGCGCTGACGGGAGTAGCCGGATCTACATTAGTAATAACAAGCATCAAGCGGCTACATATTGCTAAACAGTTTGTGTAAAGAAATGTTATGCTGAGCTCTTCGCTGGTTCTGTAATTAGCTTTCTGCATGCAGGCTCTGAGACATCCTGCTCACGGTGGACTGGGCGGCAAAGGGGAGGAGTGCCAGGTTGACCAGAAAAAAAAAAAGCTTTTTTAGCGTTTTAAAAGAGCCTTGTCTGTAAATGATAGGGGATAAACACGGGAAGAGGGAGGGTGCCAACATTTCTGCGGATMCCCAGACTCTCCCTGCAAACGGAGAGCGCGGGACTGACAGAGCCGGGAGAAAGGTGGAAAGTTTGTGCTTTTTTTCCAAAGTTCCACTACATGCTGTACTTTTCCCATGCGACGTGAGCCGGTCGTGCTGCACGAAAATACGGCGTCCCTCCTTTTTCTGCTTCAGTGAAACATGCGGGAGMTTAGCTCACCGTCCTGTGTCTACGGGGAAATAGGCTTTGCGCCGAAACCACACCTCAAAACAAGTAAATAGAAACTTGCCTCATTTCGGGAGKGGGGGACAGGGGAGGAAGAGAAGACACGATCGTCGCTACCTCTTTTCCTCTACGTGTCTTCCTTGTCCTCCGCTCTATTTCTGTAAAATACTAAAAAACTCCACTTTCACAGCGTACCGGGGGGATGTATATTGCAGGGCTGATATTTATTAGCAGCAGGTTTCGAGTACGAGTTGCCTTCAGGACAAACTATAATAAATCTGAATGACTGCCTTTAAAACCCTTTTGAAGATGAAAGGTAGGACAAGACAGTTGTTCTAAAGTGCCCACATTAGCAGTGCTTCTTTACAAGACTATAAATAATTGTAAAAGCACGAGAGAAGCCTCGGCGGAGCGCCGCACTTGCTGAAAAGCTGCTTCCAGTCCGGGGCGAGCGCCGCGCCCGCCGCTCCTGCCCGGGGACTCTGCGCCGGGCACCGCTCCCCGGCTGCTGGCCGGGGGACACCGCCCTGCCGGAGCCGAAGCTGGGACCGGGACCGGGATCGGGACCGGGATCGGGATCGGTACCGCTCCAGGACGGCCGCCGCGCTCGCCGGTGCCGCCGCTGCGGGGCAGGACCGGCCCGGGCCGGGCGGTGCGGCGGGCGGGGAGGAGCTGTCCGCGTTCCCCGTAGGTTGGGCGGGCGGCTGGGCCGGCCCCCTCTCCGGGCTGGGTGGGGTATGGGGGGGGCCGGGGGTGGAGTAGGGTGAAATAGAGGCGGGCGTGTGTCACCGGGTAGATACCCGCGCCCAGGTACAGGCGGAGGCACTGACGACACGGGAGTGGATGCGCTCTGGGCTGGTGCTCCTGGGGAGTGAGCGCACGAGTAGCCACCGCCCGCCCGGAGCCGCCCGCGGCTCACTCGCCCTGCGCCGGGGCGGGCAGCCCGTCCCCGCCGCGCCCGCCGCCAGCCCCATGGCCACCAGGGTGCTGACCATGAGCGCCCGCCTGGGCCCCGTGCAGCAGCCCGAGGAGCCGGTGTTCGCGCAGCTCAAGCCCGTGCTGGGGGCCCGGGAGGCAGCGATCTTCCCCGGAGAGGACCTGAAGCAGCAGCCGCCGCCGCCGCAGCAACAGCACCCGGGAGGCGGTGGTGGCGGCGGAGGAGCGACCCTGCCGGCGGAGGAGATGGTGCAGGTAGGCAGCGGGCACCCCTCGCAGCTCGCCCGTGAGCGCTCGGTGTCCGCACAGCCCCCCGACCACCGCGCCTCGGCTCGGCGGGAGTGGGCGCTGCGGGGCGGGCGGGACTGGGTGGGGCCGGGCTGCGGGGCGAGGGCGGCGGACAGCGAAGTGCGGGGCTGCGGCAGCGGCAGAGCGTGTGCGTGTATATGGGTATGTGTGTGTATACGTGTGTATGCGTATATGTGTGTATGTGTGCGTATACGTGTATGTGTATATGTGTGTGTATATGTGTGAGTGACTATCTGTTTCTACATGTGTAAGCGTGCGTGTGTGTCCGTGTCCGTGTGCGGGGGAGCGGCCCCGCCGCCCGTCTCTCCCGTGCGGAGCGGGCAGCGCTCCCGTGTTACCGCCGGCGGAGCGCGGCCGGGACCGAGGCGGGGCGCGGGCTCCGGAGGCGGCGGCCGGGCCGTCCCGGGTGGCGGGGGGAGCGGGGCTGCCCCCGCGGGTGTGTTGAAAGCTACAGCTGCTGCCTTCGCACTTGCCCGGCGGCAGAATTAGAGCGGCCGCCTGTCCTCCTCGCCCACGCACGGAGTCATGTTCGGGGGGCGGGGGGGGAGAGCACGCGACGCACCGGGTAAGGGGGACTTCCCAGGACTTTCTGCCTGTCCCGGGAGGCTGTTTGGGAGCGGATCCGCAGGCAAACAGCTGGAGGAGCTAAAAGCGGGAAGGCGCCAACCGCAGGCGATCCAGTCCGCGGACAGTGCTCGCTCCAGGGGCGGCTCCCCGCGCCCTGCGAGGCACCGGCGTCCCCCGGATCGGCAGGGTRGGAGTCCCGGTGGCGGGCAGCGTTCTGTCAGCCTCTGCCTTTCGGTGGTGTCTTCCCCAACGAGTAAATAACTCCTCGTCTTCAAAGCGAACTGCCCTCGACTCGTAAACAAGAGCTGGAAAAAGTAGCCTGGCATGTCGGGGCAGATCCAGATCAAAGGGACGGGAAGGCGGCTGTGTTTGTTTGTGGTGTTTACCGGGGGTCTTTGAAGGAAGGTCCTAAAATCCACTTTCGGGCAGAGTTGCTGTTTGTCAGCTGCTTTCGCTTGCGGGGTGCTAAACGGGTCTGGTATGAGCACTCTCTTGACAGGGCAGGGGGGAATGTAGCATTTGCCCACTGGAGAGTGCATGATAAATGTTTGGCCGATGACTGTACGCTAGTAATGTATAGGGCTCTAGCCACCCACGGATTCCCTCGCACTACTGTGCTAAGAGGATGATTTTCCAGTAATTAAAGAGCTCTCCGAGAACCAAGGCATGGACAGGGACATGTTTATCACGCTATTAGCCAATTATACACTGCATAGGTTATTATTGGCTTTAGTGTAGTCCTGGAGACACTTTACACAATGAATACTCTTATGTAGTCAGCCCGTCTTCTTTTTACTCGATATTATTAATAACTTTACACTTTGGTGTCGTATTTCTGGTTAAATAGTGTTCTTTTAGGGATGAAAAATCATGGAAGTATGGAATATATATATATATGAATGAAAACATTATTTGAAGTATTAGTATTCAAATAGCCAGCTAAGGATGTGGCTTTTAGAGTTAGCATTTCAAAGAGAAGCGGGTGAAACAGATAGGCAGATAGGCAGTCACCCTGCTCAAGCAGTGAATTCCAGAGCAGGAGATCTGCAGATTAGAAACAGCGCCTGTCACTTCTGCGCTGTCTTTTAGGCATAAAAGATGAAAAGTTTGCATATGCTGAAACATCAGATCAGTCTTGATGTGTGAACAGCTTGTGCCATGACTTTATCTCCTTGTCCTTGATGCTGTTGATCGGTGTGCTGATTGTAAAAGRCAGGTTTTCATTAGTGTAAGCATTCATAACTTCCTCTGTAGATGTCTTGCGTCTGGCTGAACAGTATTGCCTTTTATTTGCAAAGCCTCACATGACTTGGATGCCATCACCTTTCTTAGCTGGTAACAAATTATGTGAATTATGGTCTGTTTTGTCTTTGTAGACGAGATGTGAAATGGAGAAATACCTGTCGCCTCAGCTCCCRCCCGTCCCCGTCATCCCCGAACATAAGAAGTACAGAAGAGACAGTGCCTCTGTTGTAGACCAGTTTTTCACTGACAGCGAGGGGTTGCCCTACAGCATCAACATGAACGTCTTCCTGCCCGACATCAGCCACCTGAGAACTGGCCTGTACAAATCTCAGCGRCCCTGCGTTACCCACATCAAGACAGAGCCGGTCACCATCTTCAGYCACCAGAACGAAACTACTGCCCCTGCCCCTGCTCCCACTCAGGCCCTCCCCGAATTTACCAGCATCTTCAGCTCCCACCAAACTCCTGATGTGAACAACATTTTCATCAAGCAGGAGCTTCCTACTCCAGATGTCCATCTTTCTGTCACGACCCAGCAAGGCCAGTTGTATCAGCTCTTGAGCTCTCCGGATTTAGACATGCCCAGCACCACTCCTCAGGCAGCCGTGATGGACTCCCTTAACAATGTGTCCATGCCCTCAGCCATGGCGGGCCTTAACACGCTCTCCTCGGCTGTTCCACAGACTGCCATGAAACAGTTCCAGGCCATCCCCCCCTGTACCTACACCATGCCAAACCAGTTTCTGCAGCAGCAGCAGGCCACTTACTTCCCTCCTTCGCCCCCAAGCTCAGAGCCTGGAAGTCCAGATAGACAAGCAGAGATGCTACAGAATTTGACCCCTCCTCCATCATACGCCGCAACTATAGCTTCCAAGCTGGCAATTCACAACCCAAATTTACCAGCGACTCTGCCCATWACCCCCCAGAACATCCAACCTGTCAGATACAACAGGAGAAGTAACCCAGATCTGGAAAAAAGACGTATCCACTACTGTGATTACCCTGGTAAGCAATCTCTGCCAGAAGAGCCCAGCTCTTGCAATAAGAAAAAGTGTGAATAGTTATGGGTGAGGTTTAAGTGGTTTTGTGGTCTATACCTGGGGASAGTCAAGTAGTGTTTTGTCCAAGTAGAATTTCTCTTTGTCGTCATTTTATTTTGAGTGGAATACTTTCGCGTTCTTTAAATAATRGATACTCTTCATGTCATTTGTCATTCTCTTGAGCTCATTTTACCACAAAATTTGGACTCTATAGAAAGTAAAAAATAAAAATTATGCTTTTTGCTAGTGTAAGTGAATGTGACTTTGCATCTCCGGCTCTCACTATTCCAGTACCCAGGATGGAGCAGGCACTCAGTTTGTCCAGTGCAGTMCAGCTCACTAGGAAGATTCTGGCATTGCAAGCGTAATTTCAGTTCCCGGTAGCCAAGGCCATGGCCATTCTTCCCTGTTACAAACAGGAGATTCAGCTGCCCTCATAAATCCATTAATACCATTTCTGAAAATTGTCCACAGAGCTGACTGTAATGTGSTCCTCTAAGTAGTGTGTGATCCCAGTACAAAATGGGTACACCCATTGTAGTGCAGAGAGCAATTGCTGCTCCCCTTTCACCAACACAACTCTGGGTGCCTTAAAACCCCCTGTGATGTGTAGTGTGCTGTGTGATAAATGCCCAGTGGAGGAGTTAACGTTGAGCCCTGGGTGACAATGACACCGAGTCTGGCTTGATCAAGTCTTCTTGGAAATTTAAAAAAAAACCAAAAAAAATCCCCCCCTTCTGAGTTGTTGACTCTTGTAGCAGTTGTTACTGTGCATACATTGTAGCAGCTATTGGCCTATATACACATTTCAAAGCAGTAAGTCTACCAGAAACATACATGTTTTTCTCTTTTCTGCGTCAAGCAGCACACCGCTAGGAGCATTCTGTATACAGTGTTACTTCTGACTGGCAAAGATGAAGCCAGAAAGTAGTAAACTTAAATGTGTCCAGATAGTAACCCACCAATGAGTAAGGAATTTTAAATGTAGTATGGAGTGTTTCTGTTCTCCCTACTGAAGCCCCTCCGCTTTTTTGTTTTGTTTTGTTTTAGGCTGCACAAAAGTTTATACRAAGTCTTCTCACTTAAAAGCGCACCTGAGAACTCACACAGGTATGTACTCACTCTCGCTGTCTCTTGTTTGCTCGAGGCTGACGCGTTTTCTGAGAAAGCGAGCGCGTTGGGTCTGCCGGGCTTCTCCCCGTTTTCTCTAGAGCACTGTGRACACACTGGCAATTCAGCTACAAAATATTTGAGGATTGGTCAATGAGAAGTAAAATTTATTTTATTAGTGCAATTTTATTAAACCTCAACAGAACTCAAAATAGCTGGCAATAAATYAGATGGAAACTTTCCTTGTCAGTCTAAAATGCTGTTAAAGTGCTAAAAAAAAGACCTTTTGTCCCCCTTGAATAGTGAATTAAACATAGTAAACATGTTCTACTTTTCAAGATTTATCTGAGTAGATAGAATTTKCTGGCTTGGGCTTTCTCTTTGACCTTTTAGAGTTATTTAATCTCTAGAATTTTTCGGTAACGTCATGAAAACTCCCAAGATATGCCCATTTACTTTCCCTGGCATAAAGTAGACTTTATTATTTTTTTGAAAGACAGATGAAAGACAGAAAAAAGATGACATAATTTCATTTTTTTTTTTTTCTGTCAGGAAAAGACATTTAAATGGAGAAAATTAAAAGTGTCAGTGCATCACGCTTGTATTTTGTACCCTGATCAAACTCTGGCTGCAGACACCGAGGCAGTTGCTGTTCTGTGCCCGTGAGGAGTGGAGCTGGGGCAGTGTTGGTTGTGTGTGGGTGCAGGAGCTGTGAGTGCTGAGGGCAGTGSTTGGGAGGTGGAACTGCCCCAGACACTCTTCCCAAGCGTTCACCTGCTGAGGCAGGGGGAAGGAGGAGAGATGGAGAGGAGGAAAACACAGCTCACCACCAGCACCCCTGAAATTGTTCAGGACAGTTCTTTGTTGGGGTCTTGGTATAGAACCACTTACGCTAAACCAGTGAAAAGCATATGACTGATTTTGTAAARAAATGAAAGAGAGCGCTGTCACTCCATTTTCAGAAGTGAGTATGAGCCCSAGTTCTTTTACGCATGGGCTTAGAATCAGAGCAAAACAAGARCCACAGTTCAAACAACTTGCTTGTTGAAGCAGACAGGCAGCACTACAAGGAGTGAGTTTTCACCTAAGCTTAAATCAAAACTTGTCCTGAGCTATGATCTAACAAAATGTTTCACTATCTCTATGGAAAMAAGGCCTTCTATTATAAATGAATTGTTAGATTATTGTCAAGAAGTTTATGTCCAGGCTAATTGTTGCTAAGGAAATCTTGTTTTCAGAAATGAAAGTTACCTGTGTTGTACAGTGAAAAATTAAAAGCAACTGTCGGAGATTATTGTTTTGCATTAGTAACAGAGCAAACACCAACACTGTTAAAAATATTTTTAACATATAATCCCTTTCTAGCAGTAAGTTCAGTAAAAAAAGAATATTTTCATGAGCTGTAAATCTGAGTAGTGTCAGAGTGGAATCCCCCTTTAATAAGTAATCTGTAAATTTAAGCGTTTGATTTCCACTTGTGCACTCCAGCCAGGAACTAAATACCAGTTCTAAATATCTCAATTGCTATTATAAAATAACTAGGAAGAGAGATAAAAGCAAAGCTTTRGTCTAAACATTAACATTGCATAGTCCACATTTCAAATGAACACTTTCCTTTTTAAAATCAATTTTTATCTTTTYCTGTACCTTGAGCAGTAATGACTTCATGGTTTGCAAAGTTAGTTCTTGAATGCATGTAAATACATACCTCATTGCGAGCATTTATTGCTCAGGGTCACTAATGTTTATTGTTGCCTTCACTTTTTTACCTAAAAATGTGGATAAATGTGCAAAGGTCAGAGGAGCTGATGTATTCATGGAAACAAGAATGTTGTTTTAGATAAAAATCTAGTGAACTTAAGCAGGTCTGTAATACAAAGGGTCTTCTGGGGAGGTGAATGAAGGGATAAACTGTCTAAAGCGTGCATTACATGCAAGAATGTGAGTCCGTATCCTGTTACCTGCAGTATTTCAGAGTTTGGGTTAGTTTAACTCTCCTGAATATTCACTTCATACTTGAAGATTTCCAGCACCGATTCTGATCTCTGCCTTAACATAGGGTTGAATTGTGTTTTAGGAGCCAGATCCCTGATTTAACGTTTGATCAATTAAGGAATGTTAAAGTAAATGGGTGCAAAGYCAGGGAAACCTGTGAAGTTGCTCTGCTCCCCCAAAGTGCAAGGGAATCTCGCTATTGATCTCCAAAGGGCTGAATGCCGAGGGCTAAATTGGGGCGTGTGCTTCTGTGCATCCCATCCCCCCAGAACTGAGAATTCATACAGCACTAATAAGTTTCGATTTTTTAGTTTTTAAAAAAATTTAAAGTACTTTTGTGAAGCTTTTACCTTCAAAGTCTAAAGCAAATGTCACGTAATCCATTTTAATAAAGTTGTGTGTGATATTCTTTCAAATCCCTTCGGGGATACCAGACCTGTTTATCTGGCTAAACCCGTTCTTTAGTAATCATGGACCACTGAAGTTGTTCTCTCCTTATTCTTAGTTTCTTAACAATACCTTTTAAAATTGRCTGCAGTCTCTCTCTCATCCCAACCAGTCCCTGCCCTTCTCAGCAATCTGTCATCTTAAAATAAAAGAGCCTGCAGCAAAGTTTGTCTGCCATTAAAAGTCAAGACAGACCTTATGGTTTTCCTTTTGTATTGGAAAATCTCAGCCTTTTCACAGTATTTATTTAGCAGCCTTTCTCTTCTGAAAGGCTTTCCCTGGCTTTAGTAGATGTTCTTTGAGAACAAATCTAAGGGAAATGTTACTTTTGATAGATGGAATGTAGGCTGTAGTCTATTTTTTTCAGTTCAGATATGAGCACACTGTCAGACTTTATTAATTACATCTAAACAAAAGTATAGGTAATGGTTGAGAGGAAAATCCCTTTTTTTTCTTAGGTGGTCCTAAGCTGTTTACCTTACACCAATTCAGGTGCTACAAAATGATATGCTGATTTAATGTAATTACATTGGATTCTTGCTGTTGATCAGGAATCCAGTATTCCCGTTAAAAGCTAAGATAGGGTTATGTATTTGCACCAGTTGCTGAAGCATGCAYACGTTTTTCTTTCCCTATGTAATGCTTTGGCATTGGAAAACAATAAAATAAATTTTGGTTGGTAAACTGGCAACCCCAAAACAGAATGTGAAGAAAGGTTCAAATGTTGAAAAGATACAGAGCACTTTCCATCCATTTCCATGCATTTCTGGAGCAGATAAATGGTACATTTTAATACTTTTAAACACTTCGGTATGATACCTGAATTTGATGTTAATTGTTTCTGAAACAGGTAAAATGGTACTCAGTATTTTAAAGTGCCTTTTGGAATATCGTTCAAAAGAGGTTGGATTTTTTTGACCCTTTGAAGCAGGGATTTTCTTTTAAAATAATTTAACCTCTTCATCCTGGAACAAGTTTTGTTTCATACCTGGCATTGTGCGTCTGCAGTGAACGATGTGAGAGGGGGCTGTGCATTTATCACAAACTGTTCAGCAGCAAAGCCACCCTAAAGCTCTGGCAYAACAGCTACATGTCCACATTGAAACGTGGGCCAAAGGTCAGTGAAAAGCAGCTATTTGTGTATTGCAGATAAACTTCATTCAGTTCTTCTTCTGGCATCAGAGTRTCTACATCCTATAACGCATCCTTTTAGGCTTCTTTATATGCCAGACATTTGGATAATGGAAGTTGCGTGTTTGCTATGTGGGCACCCAGAATACCATACCTGTGCGCTACCTGTAAAGCTGCAGAAGAGCTGGTTCCAAGGTCAGGGGGGGTTTATTATTTCTGTGAGCAGCTGCACAGTTCAAAATTGTGTATGTTTTTAAGAGGAAAATCTGTCATTGTTTTGAACACACCAAGGCACGCACATGGAGGACATTTTCCAGCTGCATATTGGTTTTCCGTATACAGAGTCTTTGTACAGACATGTTCTCTGGTCACATGGTGGGCTTGCCATTAATAGTTTCTAGCATTAACTGCAGAACTATTTCATCTCTATCTATAGATCTAGCTTGTACTTGGTGATGGGAAGTGGAAGCCGAGATAACTCAAGAGAAATGGCATTTCTCTAATGAGATGCGCTCAAAATACTTCCACTGTCCCTGGTTATTTTGAATGTTTATATAGGCATGGAACAGCTGCTTACTCTTGCTGTTCCTCAAGGTGTTAAACATTTTATTTTATTTTAAATCTCTGCCTCAATAGATMCAGAATTAGACTGATGGTGCATCAGAATTAGAACCAGTTGTAAGCAGTGGACTTCAGCAGTCCCTGGGACTTGGCGCTCTGAGTTTGCCATGCCTGAGTAGGGACACTTGCTAAAGGTGGTGCCTGGGAATTCAGGCTGCCCCTGGTTCAGAAAGGGAGACAGCAGTAGTTTGGCTCCTGCTGGAAGAAAAGCACATTGGGAAAACTCARATCATGCAGACTTTGGTGGGGGATTTCACTCATGGTGAGCAAATGAGGAACGGAGGCCTCAAAAGACTCTGCCTTGCTCATGGTTGCAGCCTTGCATGTACGTAGCAAAGCTCGTCCTGAAGTCGTGAAAACAGCAATTAAGTAATATTTCTGTGCAGATCTTGCTTCTTTGACCTGTTATATGAGTCAGTGGAATAGATTACACTTTAAGGAGCTGTCAGTAAATGCCGTCATTGATAGAGACCATAAGGAAAAGTGGAAGAGAGTTAAATAAAACTGTTGACAAAGTGCATTAAAGTGCAGACACTGCTGAAGGGTATGTTAGTATCTTTTATTTATGAATTCTGCTAAATCCATTAGTTGCCTGTGTGAGAAATGGAAGTACATTATTTTCCTGCGCAAACCACAGTTTAAGGGAAAAATAATGCATTTTTTCAAACACTTCATGAATGATCTCAGGCCTTGGGAATAATTGGTCTGGTTCTTTATCTGCAGTCATAGGCTGAATGAGAAGTGTTTGAATGTGTTGCTCAAAAGAGGGTGAAATCTTAGCCTCATAAACCTAAATTTTATTTAAATATTACTAATCATTCACATCGGCATCCAGCATACAACTTTTCTGAAGCGGGAATTAAATTCCAAGGTGTGAGGTGAGGGTATTCCTGTTAGATTTTAGATACTGAAAAGAAAAGCCTAATATTTTCTTTTTGATTAAAAGCCTAGAAAGTCCCTCTAAGCATGAAAGCTTAAAAAAACCTGTTGTTTCTGTCAATTGCTCCCTGAGAGGATTAAACTTCAGTTCCAGGATATTTGATTCTTGATAAGGAAACTGTTGACCTAAGAGACCGGCTTTAAATATAGTTCATTTTGAGACCGCCCTACATAGGCTAATATAGTCCCAAGATTCCCAGCAATTGCCAGTGATTAAAACTTTCCATTATTTGATCAGACATTCCTTATTGCAATTAATTTCTGAGGCTTGACTGGGACGATTGACTCCTGGTTCCAGCAGGGTACTGTGTTGCTTGTTTGTTAGATGACCTGCACCTCCCATTGGTGAAAGATTAGAAACATTTAAGTAATGTCCTAGTTTAGTCTGAGTATCTTGGTAGCAGCATTCCTGTCCTGTCAGGCTGCATTATTTATATTCAGGGATCTCTAACAACTCTGATTAAGGACATATTAAAACCTTTGATTTTGGCAAGTGTACAGTGCTTCTCTTTGAGTTAAAATAGCTTTAATGTATTGCTTTTAATTTTTTTTCGTTTGGTGCGTGTGTGCATACAGTAGATGGAAATCTGGAAGTCCAGAGCATGTGTTTAATAAATTACATTTTAAGAGCTCCTCTTATCTGACTGTACAAAAGCCAGTGTTATTGCTGAGAGAGCTAAAGAGCCGTTCTTGTAGCACAGGCATAGGTGAGGAAATGTGTTCTTCAGCACAGGATGTGTAGACACAGCCGTGCACCCCAAATGGCATGGATTTCTTATGAACCTACTTAAAAAAAAAAATTCCTTTCCTCTTTGTTTGCTTATCTCCTTGAAGAGAGACCACCTCTGTTAAGACAGAATGTTATACCAGAGAGAAAATAAACCATTGCACAGGTCAGTCAAGATTCCCCACTAATCCTTGAACTGCGTAAGACAACACTTAGCAAAATAAGTGTGCTTCAAGCACTGGTGGGAGTGTTGAGAAAGTAATGCCTTCTGCACCTCTGTAGTCATAAAGTGCATTCTTTTCACTGTCCTGTTTGATCACCAGTCAGTTATCTTTTATTCCTATTTGTGCTTCATTTATCAGTGAACAGACTATGAGCTGAGCTCAAAGCTCTCTGTTACAAAATTCCTTAAAATGCTGTTTCATTGTGAAGTAGTGTTTAATGGTCACCCTTTAGCCATCACTATACTAGGCAGAGACTTTATTGCATTTAAAAATGTGCAGCATATGTTGTTGTTTAATTTCATTTGTGGGATGGATGTTTCAAGGACTAAATTTGTTTTATCACTCAGGATAAGCTGCATGTACCTTGTGTGCGTCAGCCCCTCTCATCCATCTCCATCTTGGGACAATTGAGAATTTTAGTGCACTAAAGAGCTTTTAAACACCTGAGGGGTTCTTTATTTTGAAAATTCAGCTTTCTGCTCTTTCTCAAAAAAAAMCAAAAAAACCAAGAACCAAAACAAACCAAGAAGCTRTTTTTAATGATGATACAGACCTTAGCACTTGGTCAGCAACAGAAAGAATATCTGATTTTAGGCAAATGCTGGAAGCAAAAAATTCTGAATGCTTGCAGGCATGCACCCAAGTAACTATTTTCAGATTCAGTCACTCAGTTAGAGCTTAAAAGAATGGTGCTAGAGAAACACTATTTCAAGCAAAATAAAACAAAAAAAACTGTTTCATTTGTTCTTTTTTTTTTTTTTTTCCTAAAAATTGAGGCTATAGCATGTCTGGGATTTAAAAAAATTGATGTTAACATGAGAAAAATTTGAAAAAATATACACCAGAAAGCATTGAGATAATTTAAATATTTCTAATAATCTGTTTAAAAGTTGAGTTAATTTAAATGTTTTTAATAATCTGTTTTAAAGTTGAACATGATAGAGGTTATGTACTTAACTGGTGCTGTTCTGGTGCAGAAACTTCTGCGTAGCCTGCCACAATTTTATCACGCYTGGTTGAATATTTTTTAAAGTCAACCACTTGCCATTAGAAATAGTGCCGTAATAAACACAAGTAACATTAAATTGATGGCAAGACTGGAGAGTGGGCTGTCTTTGTACTTTTTTACCCTTACATTGTCAGGTGTTTCATTTTGGAGTCTCTGAAAAACATACTACTTTTTATTCCTTAAGGAAGCTCCAAACTCGCTGCTCTGACAGAAATTTCTATTAAAAAACAAGTGAGCTTGCAGGTATTGGCTGGTGTAATACCTGTATTTGGATTTCAGCATACTGACAGGGTTATCTAACATTAGGTTTGAAAATCCAGCCTTTGCTGTTTACAAACTTTATTTTTAAAGAAAGGCATCCTAGCAGCAAATTGCAGAAATAAAGTCATAAAACTCTTCGGTGAAAATAGGGAGGCTTATTTTCTTGTTATTGGAGGGATTCATCAGTAATGGAGGTTGTCAGTGACTTGTTTTTTTCCTAGCAATTTTAAACAGAAACACGTTCTTGAGTAGAGGCTGCGTGTTGAAGATAGAGGATGTCTTCAAAATGACCRTCCCCCCCGCCACCAGTGGCACTGTGCCTTACCCAAATGAGCACGGCCATGACCAGAATTAAATGTTAGGAAAGCAGTTGGTGCATTTTGACACAGCTAAATCAGAAGATAATAAATGAGAGGGAGAAGACCAGTGTGCTCACGGGTCCGGACCAGTCTCATGTGGTATTGATAAGAAACCCAAACGATGGATCTATCAGGGGAGATTTTATCTGTTGAGGTGTCTGGTTAGCATAGCATGTTACGTGTGGATATCTAAACATCGTTTTGACATCCTTGCAATCTCACAGCATTATAAATCCTTTTTTTAATAACAATAGACACACTGGAAGCAAAATAGTCTCCTTTCAGGTTGAACTCCCTTATCTCTTGCTGCGTGCTTTCTTTAAAAGACCTTCCAAACTAAACATTAAGGGCTTAAAATTTCTGTGTTCAAATAMAAGTCTCATTTTCATGCTCCAAAAATGTATTTTTTTTTAACTGGAGAATGGATACATATTAAGAGCTCAAGAACTTAAAAATATATTTTGCGATGTATAAGCCTAGCAAAATATTTTAAATCATTGATACTGGAAGGAGGTTGTRCAGAAATCCAATTAAACTTATGAAATCCCTATCCTGTTGAAGTATAATTTAAAGGAAAGCAGTTCTGTTTCCCAGAAGTGCTGTGTATAATATTTCTGGCTTGGGAAGAAAGGGCTGGAGTGTGCTATTTGGCTGGAAATCGGTACCAGCTTCCTCCATGGTGTTTTAGTTGAACAGTGTTGACATTCTAACAAATCCCGTGGAAGCTCCCCTGAAGTGGAGGAGTTAGCTGTTTTCTTGCTTTTACAGTGAAATATCTGTTTGATACCACGATCATGTTCCAGTAACTGAGCCGTACTGCCCTCGTATTTGATGACCAGTGGCATTCTTGGTTTAACACCCTATAGAAACCCTAAATTGCTGGAAGAAAACCAAATACTTCTGAAACTTTACAGCTACTGTATTTYGCACAATCATTAAAGTAAACAAATCTTACATTACTATGTAGCCAACGAAAACAGTGGATAAAGGGTTCAGTGTCCCTTGTTGTGTATACCTGCTTTTTTAAAAAGTAAGTCTTCAAACCAGATTCCTCAGAGCTTTCGAGTCAGCRTAGCAAAGAAGTAGGATCACTTCAGAAAATATGTGAGACTCTTTTTCCTTCACTTGCAAGAACTTTAACCAAATTCTTATTTCTGCTAAATGACAAAAAGCATGTGTATAGGTTGAGAGAGAGARAACACCACCAGCTAGTTGTTCTGTGTTTTCTAAAGTAGTGAAAATAATCTCCACCTACTTTTTTTTACCCCCCTTCCTCCTTGCCCAAAAGGAAAACATTTGAAATTGATTCAGTTCTTAAATAGAACTTTCCAACGGAAACTAGCATTACAAACATAGATATTCAGTATTTTACCCCTAGGATTTATTCAAAATGATCCGGGCCTCCACACTGGCACTAAAAATACACTTTCCAGTTCTCACTGTTGGCCAAAGCAGGGGTTAAAAGCAGCATTCTGGCTTTAATTTCCAGTACATAAAAGTAACACTATTGAAACAATCTGAGTGAGGCAGCAGCTCGTTGCCTCTGCTCATCCCTGAGCCTGGTTTAGCTCAGCTCTGCCAGCCGGCAGGAGCTCTGCTCTTCTCCATGGCACTGCCGGAGATCTTCCCCGGAGCAAAGCTGCTGCCCAGGAGGATGCATGGCTGTGGCAGCTCCTGAAGTGACTGTGACAGTGTGGTGAGTTTCTGAGCAGCGTCTCTACAAAGTTGAGTGCACTGGAATTTGATGAAGGTTCTGTTTGTGGGACTTAACATTGCCTGGGGCGCTGTGGCACCCAGCAGGGCACAGGGATCACCAGGCTGCCGGCACGCTGGCACTGCCTATGCCAGGAGCCTTCACAGCACATGCTGACACTGCTCTCTTATCAGGAAAAGTTTYAACAGGGGACAGCTTTTTTTGTTGTTTGGACTCTGACAGGGTCAGGTAGCACCGGCACAGGACACTCTGARGCTGTTTTTACAGTGCAGCACAGTCCAACACTCGGTGAAAATTGCATGTACTTCGTACCTCTTCAGCACCAGACTTGGAAACAGACTTTAACTCCAGATCCCCATTCTGGTCCAGTCTAGATATTTCTAGGCTTTTGTTAACTAGTGTGGCTTCCCTGTCCTCTTTACCTTCTCTGTCAAGCCTTGTATAATTCTGCAAAACMTAAGAGGAAGTGTTTGGAGTGGATAGAAGCCTGACTGCATATGCTGTCCCTGGCCAGTGAGAGTGTCGGGCTCACAGGACTGAGTTCAGCATCAAGTATAATGTGGCAGTATTGAGTGAAGGCTTTAAAAGAAGAATTTAAARCAAATAGAAAAGGAGGAAAAGAAATAAATACACTGGCTCTAAATTAAGACACTTCAAATGCAGGAGTAATGCTTTTGTGTAACTTCGGTGTGCACAYGTRTTTTAAMCYAAAGTGTTCAAAAGTCATCTACTGRTTGCTGTGCCTTTGGATCTGCAACACAGGCTTTTACAGCCTCCATTAATAACCCARTTAAAATACATTGAGGATCATCTATATAGTGCAACAGATCCCTCACTGAATAGGGAACTTTTCTGTCATTCTACTRTGAAGACCAAATATGTTATCTTAATCAGTTTCACTGGTGTTGGAAAGMTTTACACACTGGGTTTGAATGAAATCTTTATTTTTATTTTAGCCTACAGTATGTGTTGCACAGAGCAAAAAAGAATCCTATATGATAGATCATTCCAGTCTCCAATAAGCATCAGTATTTACTCTGAGTAAATCCAGAATTTACTGAAACAGTAATTTACTGAAACAGAATTTACTGAAACAGTAAATTCAGCTATGACAGAAATCTGTGCTGATTTCTGTTCTGATTTCTGATCAACCAAATAATTACAAATTCTATGAGAGGTGATGATGGGTTATTGTTTTTCTTAAGGGATGTTATGTTTCCACCATGATTTCAATAAATCCCAGTTGCTGTTTATGCAAAGAGATGGCTGGGTGGCTGGCTGGTTAGTTTTTCTTGATTAGGTCTGGTTCTGGTTGTGACMACACCTGCCAGTACAAAGTCACATCCTCACTGTGAGCAAAGAGCTGGTTCTGCACTCAGTAGTAGATGAAAGTTGCTAGTTGATCAGACAAAGCAGTAGAGACTCCCAGACAAAAACAGTTTCATCATTTCATCTGTATGATAAGTAAGTGCCTCTGAAGTAATGTTTTGGAGCTTCCTGAATGGTGTTACCTGCCTAACTGRTGCAGAATAAACACTGACTGCAGGATACTAGCTTCTGTCTTTCTTCCACCTGCTTGTGTGGTGRTAAAACAGGAAAGTAGGAGGCACTTCACACTAGAGTGGGATTGAGACTGTCAGGGTAAAGGTCTGGGAGCATTGGAGACGTAGAAGATCTGTAAGATGGGTTAGAAAAAAACTGTTGTTTGAAAAGCTCAGTTTTGGTCTGTTTCTGCTCGAGATGAAGCTACTGCCAAGTGCTTTGATACACTCAGTTTTCTTTCTCTTCTTGCCAAGTGGGTCAAATTCATATGATATGTGTAGGTAGCAATTCACTCTCCCGAGAGGTGTTTTTGCCGAACAACATCAGATGTTAGCTTCTTTATTGATATGAGGCTTGCTTGTATGGTGACATCATGCCCACATAAGYTCCTCAGCAGGTAGCCCTGTAAAATTCTGGTTTTACACAGAAGTCGTCATGGCTTTTTGACTCCATATTTCTCCACATTAAATAAACACCTGGAAATTGTAGGTGTGCTTAAAATACCATAGTTCTAAAATGGATAAATGCAAACATTTCAGGTGCTTGGGTCAGTGAATTCAAGACTAGATGAATATTTTGATGTTGTATTCAGATTTGCTGTMACAGAGATTTCAGAGACAGCGTGTTCTTCGTACATCAGTACAGATTGCTGTAGACAGCAAACACTTGCCACCTCTAAAATATGGCTATTTAAGCACCTGATTGAAGACATTTCATTCTGAAAATGGGTGCTTTGAACTTGGAGGTGCTTTCCCCTATATATAGCTAGCCCCAAGCAGGCTACCACAAGTTTTTATTGCTTGTGACGTTTTAGAAAATACTATCCCCATTGTGTTTGTAACCCACTGTGCCCTTTTCTTCGCACATCAGAAGCTCTTGAACAGATCTGCACACTGTGAAGAATCCTTAGTCTTCCTTCCCATTTCAGATCTCTTTAAAAAGCACTGTATAATTTAACTTACCCATTTTGAAAGGTGCAAGCATAAGTTTCAAACCAGGCTGGGTTGTCACATGAGACTGCTTGTTTTCCCTACTGCCTCTCATACTGGGGTGAGTGTAAAGGAGCGTATTTTGGTCTCATGCAGGTTTTTTAACTCTGCATTTGTAAACCATAGCTGTCTCCAATTTGCATGTTTGAAAGTATCGTACATCTTACTGAGGTATTAAATCCCGTTTTCAAGAGCAAATAAAAAGAGGGGCTGTTAGTTTGGGGCCTGATATGAGTAGAGCTGTGAATAATTCGGATATGCCAGCTCCTTGTTTGTAATTCATTTGCTCTTTAAATCGAAGAGYTCAGAGTGGACTCACAGCAGTGTTGGAAGAGTTCAGAGTGGRCTCACAGMAGTGTTCGAAGAGTTCAGAGYGGGCTCACAGCAGTGTTSTGTGCAGAGTGGTGGCTGGCAGTTCAATTCTCCGTGCTCTCTTCCAGGTGAGAAGCCCTACAAGTGCACATGGGAAGGYTGTGACTGGAGGTTCGCGCGCTCCGAYGAGCTGACGCGCCACTACAGGAAGCACACGGGGGCAAAGCCCTTCCAGTGCGCCGTCTGCAACCGCAGCTTCTCCCGCTCCGACCACCTGGCGCTCCACATGAAGAGGCATCAGAACTGAGAGCTGGGCTGCTCACAGGGGCTCTTTTGTATCTATGCAATTTCCTATTGACTCTCGACGTACAACTGAAAYGAGTTGAATTTTTGAGTGTATCCGCTTAAAAGAAATCTCAAAAGAAACTGGAAATGTATATTTTGTATATTTATGCAGAAAAAGGGAAGACACTGTATCTCAATTACCAGAGTGTTCGGTCGTTTGTTTGCTTTCATGATGTATATGGCTTTAGTCAGCAGGTTTCATCTCTTACAAGTATTATATCTCAACACATTGCAGCTCTATACATTTTTTTTCTCTTGCAGTGTTTTGACCAAAGCACTGTCATTATCGTGACAATGTTTAGTAAACAAATTAACGAGAGGATGCAGATGAATGCACACAGTGGAAAAGCCATGAACTGTAATCTGTCAGGTTTTTACTGGACATAGTTAAGTACACGTGGGTTGYTTTTTTTTTTAATGTTAAGCCATTCTGTGGATATAATATACATAGAAAAAATCRTAAACAGCCATAGAACAAAGCGTTTTGTTCTGTGTGTTGCATGTTTGCTATGACAAAGATTTTGTAAATATGCAAATCAGCTTTTTATGTTTAATACGAAAGTTTTCTAAGACACATCTGAAAAAGCAGTTGTTTTACATTTGATAACACGGCACATTTATAAAAAAATTTACTTAAATACCTCTCAAAATAGTACCAATTTCGTCAGATGTTTTGTACCTGTTAACTCAATGGTGTGCACTGAATATTCAAAGTAGGATTTTGTTTTCAGATTGCTTAAAAGGGCAAAACATGCAGAATGAACCGTAAAGTCARCGTTGGAAGCTGACATAACGGGGATAGTTTAAATGAACACAGAATGTTAAACCTCTTACTATAAGCTAAACTTAGTATCACTTTAAAAAGAAGGATTTAGGATGCAGTTTTCATACACAGACATGTTAAGCTGGTTCAGCACCAACATGATCTAGTTTCATGTGGATATTGGATGTAATTTACTAGAAGGTAAAGGATACAGTAATTTTGTTTAAAATTACAGTGCAGTTTAGTTAATCCACTGTTCAGATTGATTCACGCAGGGAAAAATTTACTGCTGACAGAAACTTCACTGAAGTCGATGAAATTATGCCCTTTTATGCTAACAGTGACTTTGATCCACCGTGCTCAGCCTTGAAATTGTAGTTGTAGGGCCAAAGATGAGGTTAGACCAGGTAGGATTTGGCCAGAAAACAGGAGAAAAACCAAACAAACCTAATAAGTGTCTGAACTTCACAAGCCGTAATATTAAGCTGTCAACCAAAGGCTAGAATAGACAATCAAAATACCAAAAAAGGGTCTTGCAGGAAAACCTAGCTTTGTTAAAACTGTTGTCTGTCTTTATTTATTTGTGGTATATGATAGACTCTTTTTTTTTTTAAAGACAATTTTACGTATACTTGATAAATTATAGTTTTGTTTGTGATAGTTAGAAACGTTGCTCTTAATGTAAATAGTTGACAAACGATGTAAATAATTTTGTAAGGCTTCAAATGTTTATACGTGGAAACACATGCAGAAATTGGTTGCTGTTTTGCTTCTTTTGCCTCCCCCCACCTTATTTTTGTATTGTGGTATTTCCTATGCAAATGATGGAGCAAACAGCTGTATAGTTGTAGAATGTTTTGAGAGAGAATGAAATGGTTTATATATAAAGACTCTTTTTTTTTTTTTGCAAAATAAAACAAAGTGCCTAATGTGTGTGTGCGTGCGTGTGCTCTCTCTAGCTCCTGACAATGACAGTTCTGTGTTTTGCAGTGGAAACTGGAAATCATGACAGTATTAAGCAAAGAATGTCTGTTCTACATAGCAGGAACTGCCTCTTTGGAAAGTACCTGGCACTTCTGCATCCTTCCCTGATGAAAATAATATATGTAAAGGGATAAGGGATGGTGCATTTCTGCCATCTGAGCATTAAAGGAAGTGATTGGTTGCCTGAAAACSATTATAGTTGTCCATCCACAGTAGCATGATTGGAAATCAAAGGTACCTGTTGGCAGAATGGAAGTATACATACTTTTTCCCACTATCAAAATTGGTAAAACCTATTGACATTTACTGATACTGTAGCCCAGAAGAAATTTCTCTCCAAAACGGTTCTTGCATGCCCTAGAAAGGCAGGAAGATCCCACAGCAGCTCTATGCAATGCCTACCATATCAATGTGTCCTTTTTGGTATTTCTCCCTTGGGAGATGGGAACTTCACTTGAAAAATTCAAGTGGTTGCATATGTTCGGCTCTGGGGTTACRTCTGTCTTCTTTCCTCTAAACTTCAAGAGAAAATGCATGCTGGGCTCTTAAAAGAAATTTATCTTAAAACCAATAAAAGAGATGATAGTTTAAGTAAAATTTACTATCAATTTCCAATTTTCAAATTAATTTACTAGCAATTTCTAATATTCAAATTAATAATTCAAAATTCCATTATCATCTTTTAAACTGACTAAATCCTTTCTTAAAATTCTGTGTTCTTTCCTTACAATCAAGCTTTGATTTTTTTCTCTCCTCGTTAGCCTCTTTCACATGTCATCTAATCCCTCCTTTTAAATAATAGCTAGGGTAGCATTAACAAAGTCAATGAAGACATGGTTAATTACTAAGAAAATCTCCCTGCATCTCACCTACCTGCAGGATTGCAAAGGAAAGTGGGATGTTTTGGAGCACAGGGGGACAGATCTCCCGAAACGTTGCTGTGGCATTGCCCTTTCCTGATCCAGCCCTTAGAAAAACACCAAAGTTCCTTTGTGACGTTTGTGCTCGGACAAGGAGCTGGCAGTGAATTGGGCAATTGTCCGTGGCACCRGGAAAGAGCTGCCAGAGCTCATTTTGCTGAGCACAGAGGGAGGTGTGAGTAATGCRGTGATGGGGGGCACTGGGGTTGGCAAGCTCCCCTGTTTATCTCGGCCCCCGCTCTGAGCTGGGCTGGTGGTGGGTTTGGTAGCCCCCTCGTGTCTTTGCTGGGTTTTGTCCCGAGTCTGTGGATGAAAGCAGCGCTTACTTCTGTGTTTCCCATGCCTTTTCACAACAAAAGCCCGCTGATTGCATGGTTTCAGCCTCCAACGTTGCCTCACACTTGTTTTAGATGTTTCTATTGCTCAGCTACCTGGTTGCATAAACCAGCCTAATGGCTTCATATTAATCTTGAATGAAAGGCCATAATTAGGCCTGTCTACTTCAGCAACATTTAACCTAATGCAAACAGAGAGAGAGGGCCCTGTGCACCAGAACATGTTACAAAGCCTAAAGCAGCAGGGCTTTCTTCTCTGGCARGCTGTGGTGTAGTGTTAATATCGGAGATGGACAGCTTGCCTGGTCTCAAAACCTGCAAGACAAAACACTGTTACCACAGCCCCAGCTCGGTTCCTTTACACCTCTTGGTGCAGAGTCCCCCAAGGTACTGAGGCCACCTTCAACTCTCCAATCCAGACCCTGAGTTGCCATTCCACRCGAAGAGAGGAAATCCAGTGGGCCAACTTGTTTTTCTGGTGGCCACATAAACACCTCGTTCTCCCCTCGACTGGATGCCAAGYCCCTTACCATGCTTTTTAATGTGACTTTAAGGTCTGATCCTCCACAGAATTCTCCTTGGGAACCTTGTAATCTTCATCATATGGGATCCTTGCGTGGATCCTTGTTTTGATCTGGTGGGTATGGTGCCACGAGACTCTGCCATGCTCTGCAGCTGCCATTGTGGTGTTGCTGTTGACCTTCATGAGCAAGAGTCCGGCTGAACCACTTACTATTAGCCAAAAGAATGTGGTTGATTACTCATGTGCTAAATAATGTATCCTGGCCCTTCAAGTGTGTTAGGACAGAGGGAATCTATTGGCCACTGTAAGTAGCAGAAGCAGCCCAATGGGTATGCTTTTAATAAAGTGACTTGCATACTTTGCTTGTGTTTATTTATTCCTCTTCTCTCCACTACTAATCATTAGGTTGTTGTCATCTACAGCATATCAAGCACCCTCACMAATGCTGCTTGTTTGGGATTTGGGATTGGAGCAGACTCGGGCCACAGGAGAGCCCACAGCAGACCAGGCGAGCCCTGTCTGCTACAAAGGCTAGTCCGTGGCAAATGAAGAGCACCTTTGYTCACTAGATTCCTTTGATACTGTTATTGTCCTTTTTAAAAATAGTTGCGGTTTATACATAAATATGTATATAAATAGACATTGGAGTATGTGTTCATTTGCATTCAGTTCAGTTCTGAATCCTGGAAAATACTTACTTTGGTGATCTGTCACAACAGCAAGCTCCACAGGTTAGCTGAGGGGAAAATGGGAGCTCCCCTGTGTCCTCTCCAAATTTCCAAGGGACTGGGGAAATTGGGGAAATTTGAAACTCTGTGTTCCCTGTTATGTGTACTGTATTAAGAAAGAAATGCTACAATGAATTTCTGTTTCCAAGGAGTAGGTAATTTCTTTATTCAGGAGTCTCCTAAATGGGGGGGGGAGGAGGGCAGAGGGAAGGAGATATGGGGAGAGAGAAGGGTAGTCATATTACATAAACAAAGTGAATTCCCACTGAAGAAGAGAGTAACTTCAGCTAGGCAGGTTAGAAATGTGAGTTATTTCTGCAGGATAACCTATTCAATTGGCASTAGACAGAATCCTGAAATGAAGTCTCAAGGGTAGCTTCCTTCCTTCGCTTTTCCTTCCCGGTCTCTGCCCTGTCCTGTTTCTGTTGCCCATCTATCTCAGGCTTAATTTATATTTCCTATTGCTCCCATAGCTCCAGCTCCTGCTGTTTCTCTTTCCCACCCAACTGGGCAGCTGCTGKGCTGGGCTTGGGCCAGTGCTGTCCCTGGCCCTGCTCTGCCTGCCYCTSGATGCACTGGTGCTGYRCTGGTGCTGCCTTCTCACCTGCCTCAGGTTTGCATCCATGGCATAAAGAATAACAGCGTGTCTTGTTTGTGTTCTGCCAGTCTCCCTGTGCTGGATCACTGGGAAAAACCTTTTCCTTCATGTGCAGGGCTTGTGTTAATACATAGGACATGCTGTTAAGTATTTTTGCACATAGTGTGATCTTTATCCCACACAGGGCTCAGGAAGCTGATTGGAGCCTTCTCCTTCCCATGGGATAGAACAAAGACATGTGTGCCAAGGGAGATTCTGCTCTTTTGAAGCAGCAGCTTAAAAAGGCTTCAGAGTGGAGTTGTGGGGTATCCAACCTTTGTTTTTATGYTGACCTCCCCATTTTCCCACCTCACTGTTTTTTACTGCAGTAGAGTCAGTTCAACARCTTTGGCTACAGGAAGCTTTTGAAAAATGTGTTTTGTCTCTTTCTCAAGAAATGAGGAGTCACATTGGCTGACTTGCCATCTCCTCTGCCTGGGAAATCAAAGTCTCAAGTCTCTTCAAAATAATATCCCCAAAGGCCATTTCTCTTCCCAGCCTCAGTTGTTATTTCTGTTTATACTTGTTTTGTTTAGCTGGCTATTGTTATTGTGGTTTGTCATTATTTCCAACCCATTGGGGTGGATCACTAGACCAAAAAAAGGACACAGACCCCTCAGAGGAACCAGAGTTCCAGTCTCCCAGGTCAGCACCCGCACTGAGAGGATGCAGACTCATCCTTCTCTTTTTCCAGTGCCATGAATCCGCCAGTCTTGGCTGCTTGAGGAAGATGAATACAAACACAGTGATCTCTCACTGTGCCTCTCGATAGTCCATGGCTTGCTGGGTCTCCTGGGAAGTTGGGGACATTGGCTTTGAGCTTTCTCAGGCCAGAAGGAGCCAGTACTGGAGGATTATCCTGTTTTGCAGGCTACTCTATCAGAGGAGGGAACCATCACCAAATTCCTTCAAGCTGGTGGCATTAAAGAAAAGCAGCAGCATCTTGTGAGAAGCTTCATGTGGTGGACATGCAGAAAGTGAGCCAGAAGCGTGCCATTGACATTAAGACCCCAAGAGGCTTTAGGCAGGGCAACACCTTGTTTCTGGATCCTGAAAGGGGATGAGCATTGTGTCCTTAACAGCTCGAAGCCTCTGGGGCTCGAGGCTCTACTAAAAATCTACAAAAGAATATCTCTAGGACGATACGGAATTTCAAACTCCTAAATTTATCAGAGTTTAAGTTGTAGGGTTAAACATTAGCAGTATGATTGTTTTCTGGATGGTGTGCTTACATTACACCCCACCTTAGGTACTAAATCCCTTTTAGGTGGATCAGATGTTTTTCTTCTGTGAGAAGAAGCAATGTGAAGCTTCAGAAACTCACATGACTGGAGCAGGCTTGAGAAATCTGTTTCTGCGGGCTGTGCTGGCACCAGAGACAGCTCTGAGGTCTGGGTCTGTGGAAACAGCCTTCTTGCTTGGCAGTGCTGGTGCAGACCTGGCACCAGCTGAGCACTGCCACCACCTTGTAGGTGACTCTTGGCACCTTGTACACTTTGGGCTGGACCAGGGAACCACCAACACTGATTGAAATAATGCACTGAAATAGGGTTTYATTTGAAAAATGGTTGAATTTAAGTATGACAGAGAAGAAGACCTAAAGTCTGAGTGTAATGCTCTTGGGGAGTTTTCACAACAAATTTCTGGATGCCAATGTTTTAATTTACAGTGTCTCCTGGGGCCAGTTCCAGATTTGATCCTTCAGAAGATATTTATTTTCCAGTTTTGTTTGAATACCATGAGATTTCTGCTGGGGAAGGTGACAGAATTCTTGCCAGAGTAACAGCATTTCCTCTGCTGCCCATTATCACTCAGTAAGAGCCTTATATCATCCAGACCTGTAGCCTCAGACCATCTCTGATTAATCCCTTGAATGGACACTCMAATTCATGAAGTGTGGGCAAGAAAAAGCAATAGAGATATGTTCAGATACACTTGAAGTTGAAGTTGGTTTASCTTGKYTTTTTTTTGTTTTCTGTGTTCTCATGTAAGTAATGAAATAACAGTAGTTTTCTTATACAAGTATTTATATGCTRTTACTAAATTTACCTGTGGTTTTCCTCCACCCCCCAAAAATGAATAAATTGCTGTTTTCCTAATACTGTGTTTGGTTTTTCTCCTGTGCTGTTATCAGGCTGGAATTAAGAGTCATTCCTCCTTTGAAGAAGCTCAGACAAATGGGTAAGCCAGGCTCAATGTCCCCGGGGGARAACTTACTTCATTTCTGAAACATTAACAACAGCAATCAAATGAAATGTGAGTATTTTCAGAGTACATTCTGTGCCTTAGGACATTTTAGCTAATTTCTTGAATAAAGGAACTTTTCAGTAACCTTAAAGAAGCGTGCCCTGAAAAGACAGCTCTGAATACCAGCGATTTCTGACATGTACCATCTGCAGACAAATTAGTGTCAGGGAACCCACATGTTCCTGTTTTATCATCTTTGGGAGATTATTTTGTGTTTTTATGTTATGTAGCTTGCATTTAATGAGTGGCTGGTAGATGAGCCTTTTATTTTCTCGTGACTGGGATTGCTGTTTTGTGATGGTCCCTTAGAGACACCTCCTGCTGTTTCTTTTGCCCGCTGCTCACTTTGTCCCTGAAGGGGGGGAACAGGGTGTTAGCTGGGGTCTGGTGACTCACAAGAGGATGACCATCTGACCAGTCATCAAATTGTTTCAAGCAAGTATTTTTTCCAAGCAAATGCCACCAGCCACTGCTGCCATAAGGTGTGTGGGTTTGGTGCACCTTACCATGCCTGGAGAAACATCCCAGACTGGCACATTTGCRGGTAAAACCAAATAAATTTGAACTGTGTGCTATTTGCATGGCTGGGGATGGTTTGGCCCATGCCTGACACCTGATTTGTTTTTCAGTGCTCAGTGTAAGTGTAGAAAGTTTCTATCTGCTCCATCTCAGACTTTTAATTCTTAAGGCCACTGGGGAATTGGCGAAATGAACAGATGTTTTTGGGGATTTTACTCCCCCGAGTGTCTCATCCTTGCATTTAAGCCTGAACATCTGAAAAAACCATCCTTAGCAATTAATGGAAACTAATCAGTCGTACAGCCAAGGCAATGCATACGATCAGTCTACAAGCAAATATAGTATTTATGTGGCAGRATGGATAAGCAGCTTTCTCCTTGCAACAGCACAGTTGTCCAAGCAGTGTTTGAGCAGTCAGAGCTGTGTCTTTACTCACAAATCAGACATGGCTGGGACTGTTCCCTGGTGCTGAGACCAGTGGAGATGGAAACAGTGGATCCATATTATCCTCTCTCCTCCTTGCCCTGCACGCAGGCCGCCTGTTGAGAGTGGCCCCAGCCCATGCCAGCTGCTGGCCTACGCTTGGGAATTGTTTGGGAAAGTTGGCCCTGGCTCTGCTGTGCCAGGCACTGTGCTAACAATTAAACAGCACAGACAATTGCCTTCCAGTGCCTGGGAATGCTCCTCAACGCTGTTTCATTTACCAGGATGGACATCAGCTTTGGAGTTCAAGCTTTGGCAGATTCAGCTCGGCTTCCCCCTGACTTTAAAAGGAGGGAAGCCAACAAACAAAATCTCATGCCATTCAGGGGAGCAGATCTGCTGCATGTGGTCCTTCTTAGAGCCTGAGAAATATGCAAATACACAGGCTCTATTGATTTGCTTCAAATTGCTCTGCATTGACAATAGAATAAAGACAAAAAGGAGAAATTATCCAGAAAATTGCCTTACTTATAATGAAAAGGGAAAAGGCACATTTTATTTTATTTTATTTTATTTTATTTTATTTTATTTTATTTTATTTTATTTTATTTTATTTTATTTTATTTTATTTTATTTTATTTTATTTTATTTT
>NW_026623298.1:872062-898142 GCF_030028575.1 Malurus melanocephalus
AGGAATAAGTCTAGTTGCAAGGTTCAATGGGGAGACTCTGCAGGGAGCTATGGAAAAAACAGGTGAAGAAATACTCAAAAATGTTCCTTTAAAAAAGAGAGACAAAGAGAAGAGAGAAAAGAAGAGGTCTAATCCCTTTGAAGCTTGCAGTTTTAYGAGAGCTTTGTCCTTGGGAACTGTGCACCAAAGATGACTAGAGCCGCTTCAGGCTTTGCAAAATTACTACAAACATAAGGTAAGTGGCTTTATCATAAAATTGGAGTGGCCATTAAAACTTCAAAGGAGACGTATGACCTGAATTTTACCTGTCACAGTCTGGAGTATTTATTAGAGGAAGATTTGATTCCTTTCTTTAGTTAACAACCTGGTACTCACGTGAGGTCATGGGCCAGATTATAGTTTTCATTGGTGGTATGATAGATTAGATGTTAATATTTTATTGCTCCTGACCTTGGGAATCCATAAACCATTGGACAGGTGATAGTTGAAGAAAACTCAACCTGGCTCCTTTAGGAGTGAGAGCATATTTCTAATACCTGAGTTGGGCCATAATGGCAGCTATCCATTGACTAACCCCTAACTTGGCTGGCTTTGGCAGGACACATACCTCAGAGGATGTCAGGGATTGTAGTGCTTGCTTTAGGAGCCTTGCCAAGCAGCRACACTGCCCAGTTACTGAAAAACCTTAAGTTTGGAATACCCCAAAGGAGGGGTAGACTCAGCAGTCAAAATAGTAGTGAAAGACACTGTGATAAAACCACCTTTGTCTGGGAATATCCATGTGTTTTTCCAATCTTGGTCCTTCCTCCTAAATCTGCTGCTGGTTGGCTTTTCTTGAGACAGAGTGTTTCAACATCTTGTCATCTCACAGGCACAGGTGGCACCTTCCTTGTGTTTTTGATGGGGCTGCCAAGTTGGTCACCTCTTCTAGTGCCTTGCCTCCTTCTCATTTTCAGCCTTCTCCTTCCTGTACTTTGAAACTCTTCCCCTGGAGACAGGTTCTGCCTGTGGCTTCCCACCTTCCTTTCCAGTATTTTCTGCTATTCTTCTGCCCACCCCAAAAAGTGCTTTTAATGTCCCTTTTAAATGAGCAGTTGCCACACAGACCTTTGGCATCCCACTCYGCTTGCTTTGCACCCTAGCAGGCATTTGTGGGAATGTTCTTGCCTGCAGCTGTGCTTGTAAATGATCAGAATGGTTTTACTAATATTTGCATTAGACTGAGATGCCTATTGTTTTAAGAGAACATAGCAACAGCATTTTAACAGTACTCACGTGGGATCCTCTGTAAAACTGTTAACCTGTATATTTCAATCTCTGGTAGCCTAGGTAGACAGGGAAGGGTACAAAGACATTTTGGAAAGGATAACTGTAAGAAGGGAAAATTTGATTTGTGTCAGCTAACCAGTTTCTAAACCAATGACTGCTATGGTACATAGAAGTAGACATATAAAATCTAGAAGTTATTATTTTAAATGCAAAATTGTCTTAAGACAGCCCTATGACAGGACTGGCTCAGACCTCTCCCAATAGCTTGATTAAACTTGCAGATAAGGTTGCAATCTTTGAAATAAAAAAAAAACCAACCCAAATTACAACAACAAGGAAAAATGGCAACAAAACAAAACCATCCCAATCCAAAAGAAAAATCAGCAATCTGGAGGTGCAAGCCTGTTTCCCTAGCTGAAAATTAGACTGTCTCAGAGCCATCCACTATTCAGAACTGAAGTGACCAAGAACTGCAGCTCTCCTGAATTCAATCAAGATGGCTTTATCTAGTCCTGTCTTTATCTAGTCTCCTCACCTCCTCTTTAGTGACCTAGAAGCCATCACCTCATCTCCCTTGCTCTGAATCATCCTCTTTCTCTTATCTTCCCTTGTTATCTCCCAGTCCTAGCACCAGGTTATCCCGATCATTCACGGTCTGTCTTCTCCTTATTCCTTTCTCCTCCCCGTTGGAGCTGTGGTCACTCTGGCTGGTGGCATGACTGGATGTTGACCCCAGCTGAAATCATCTCACCACCCTGCTACCAGGAAGATATTTCCTCTTCCAAGACTGCAAGAGAGAGACTTATCTTCCTCCTTGCCACAATAGGCTCACTGCATTCCCTCTGCTTTCTCCTACCACACAAGTATCCCAATCCCCTCACATAAGGAAAACCCAGGATTAAATTGTTCCACCACAGCTATAAGCCACAGCAAAACTGGCCTAACTGGTTGGAGACCAGCCAAGTAGCAATACAGTGGATCATATGTCATGGGTACTCATAGAAATAAAATGTCACAGCACTCAAATAGGGAAGGGAAGGGAAGACTTGGTCCCAGGCCATGMGGTGTAAAAAAGCTTTGTTGGATTTTTTTCCAGTTGAAACTGATCATAAACTACTTATTGCCACTGCTAAAAGAGGCCTGGCAAGCATCTTGCTGGGAAACAATTTTTCTTTTCATTTACAATTATGAGCTGCAAACTGGATACAATCCTGAGTGAAATTTGTGAAGCAAATGGACTCTTTTGAGCACCTCAGAAAAAAATGCTATGGCATAAAGTCCAGAGGTGTGTTATTTACATTGCAATTTTATTGAAAAGCCTGTCTGAGACAAAACATGCAGTGTGACTATTGTCTGTAAGGATGTAATACAAAAAAAAAAAAGGAGCTGAAGCTTTCAGCATAGTGTTTCTGGGAAGGTCTATTTCCAGTTTCTGTTATCAGTGTTACAAGAAGCTCTTAGGACTTGTAGGATTTTGGTTTAAGTAGTCAGGAGAAAGAGCCTCATAATAAGGACGAGTGTTTCAAAGAATAGTGTGAGTAGCAGGAAAGCAATCCAAGAAAGGTGCCAGAGACTGGCTTTAGGCAAACAGAGAAATCTGTGGTTTTGACAGGTAACAAAGAATTCAGTATTTCAGGCCAGGACTAGAAACAGGCTAGGCTCCTAGACCCAAACAATCATAGTGGGTGCAAAGCCATACATTCATTCAGCAAAAAAGTTCTATGTGCAAGTGCCACAAGCCAACAGAGCATGTCAGGTATCTTTCTGCTGGACAGGGTGTCCCACAGTCCAACTCTGTGACACAAGACGGGCAAGAATTAAGTAACACGATTGAATGGGAAGTGGATAATGTCTGAAGTAGGCACCAGCTGCATCCATCCTCTCTCCTGGCATCCAATTCCCTGCAGAGCTGGTACCAGCCTGGTCACACTACTGCAGCCTCCTGGCTTTGCCAGTCCAAGCCCACTTGTTTCATGCATGTCCCTATACCATGTCCACTCCACTTCTGTGCTTCCCCAGACCTGCTTCCTACTCCCAAGGTTGTTTTGCTTGAAGAGTCCTCTAGCTCCAACAYTCCATCTTACTGTCTTTTCGTATCCTGCCCAGTCTTCCCTCATGCCCAAACTGCTTGTTTCCATTAGAAACCCATGGTCACGTAGTTGTTGTCTTCCTCTTTCTCAGGCTTCTTATCTAGACTTGTTGTCTGTGTTTACACCATTGGACCCAAGAATGCTTCCCAGTTCCCATGTCTGGCTGTGTGGTTAGTCATGCCCAGCTCCATGCTGAGATGGAAACCTGGACATGTGTGCTGGATGGGAGCTGCAGCGTGTCTCAGCAGGCTGAGCCGTTCAGATGACCAGGAAAGGAGGGCCCCAAGATATGCTGCAGAGCAAGTAAGTACAGATGCAGCCACTGTTTCTCAGCTATCTGGCTCTTCAGTCCCAAGTCTCAGTCCAATTTTCCATACTCAGTCATCACTCCCGTCTCCACACCCAGCCAGCACAGGTTTCTGTTCCCTGCTTTGGGATGAATTCTCAAAACTTATCCTCCCTGTGGGTCCAATTCTGATCCTCTGGTCTGACTTTGATGTCTCACCCTTCAAACTGCATCTCTGCTTCCTCTTCCGGCTGCCTTGTTTCTTGCTCTTGGTTCTTGAACACCATCCCTTCCCACTCCTAACCATTGGTAACTAAGCCATGAAGAAAGCCTGCTTTGCTTCAGCCCAGCTATTTTGTGGGGATACTGAGGGCGTGGTTCTGCAGTGGTCGTGCTTCCTCCTCTGGTCTGCAGAGGGTCCTATAATCAATAAGGTCTGATGCCAAATGCCTTGGACATGGTGTTGATCACAGTGTGAGCAATGTGAGTGGTTTTACACACAGAGTGTGAGACCGGAGTCCTGCATGGGAGATTTGGAAAGGATCCCTGCCCAGACTCGCATGCCYTGCCTGGGACCGTGTTTGTGCAGCGCGGTCACATGTGGGAACTTGTGAGAAACATAAATTCAGTAATGCTGAAGCAAGTTAGCTTGAGCTGGTGAAAACACCCGTTTAGATAAACCCTGAGCAGGTGCAAACCTCAAATTTTTAATTTTTCAGTTTCCAGAATTTGGGCAGATTTTCATGAGGGCAGGGAAAGGCACACAACTAGGTTTGCCATCATTGTTGGGCTTCTGAGGTCTGCCCAGGGCTGTTTAACCGAAAACCTCAAGAATTGCTTTGCAGGCCAAAATGCCAAAAAAAATTTCAGAAAGAGCAGGGAAATAAAAAGAAAACCCTGCAGGAAACACATAGACACCTGTGTAATTTCAGGCTATCTTGTTTCATTTTGAGGAATTACATGCAATATTACCTCAGCTGGGAAGTGCCTACRTTTGTACTCCAAAGGGCCCTAGATAGGTGAGAGAGGAAGACAGAAGGCAAAGAAAAGAATATGTAAAGTCCAGAGATCTCAAAATGGCAATTCTCTGTGGGACTTGCACTGTCCTATGCACCAACCTTTCACTGTTTCAGGTACAGACACAAGAACCAGACATCGTCAGTCACCRCCCCAAGTGTGCTCCTGGGAGAAGCTGGAGAAGGCAGCCTGAGTGCCCTCAATGCCAGCATTGCTCCCGAGCCACTGCTGAGTGTGTGGTGGCAGCACGACTCCCATCAGTCCCAGAGTGACCACTGCCTGTGCTGTTACCAGCCAGGTTCAGACAGCCTGTCGTGTGTGTTTTCCTGAACCTAGGACTCAAAGGTTTTGCCTCTCRCTATGGGATCACTCTTTGAGACCGGATGCTCCTGAGAAACACCTGGCTTCCCATATCTCTAGGATATATTTAAAAAGAGGCCTTTAAACTTCATCTTCCTTGGTCATGGCCTTTAAGGGACAAGCCGGAGCCCTCAGGATCATAAAATCATATGAGTTGGAAAGGATCTTAAAAGTCATCTTGTTCCAACTGCCCCCTTTCCATGGGCATGGACATCTTCCCCAAGACCAGGTTGCTCAGGGCACYTTCCAGCCTGTCTTTGAATGCTTCCAGGGATGGAGCATTCCCTGGAATCTCAACACTTGGCTGTGCCTGCTGAGGGACAGTTACAGTGCTGGGCTGTGGTGTCTCACACTGAGCTCTGCTGGRGTGCTGCTGGGGCTGCCCAAGCAGCCACAAACAACTGTGCATCCCTGTTTTGTCCCTTTCTGGAATCATGATGTATGCCCAGACCCAGGAGCTCAGAGGGGCTCCACACCTCCATACCTCTGTCAAACAGACCTGCCAAATGGCTGATGTTTGCTGAGGATCAGCTGCTGTCTCATTCCCTTGGTTCAGTGTTATTGTTCCCAGTTTTGTGTTTTCYCTTCCCCCAGCACACCCCTTGTAGCTCCTTGCATTCAGCCTTCTTACACTCCATATTCTCGTGGTGGCTCCTTTATCCTKTGGGGCGTGCATGGAAGCTGACGGAGGTGTTGAAGTCTCCCAGCTGACTGACACAGAGCACCACGAAACAGCCCAGGTCACATACCACATCCAAGTCATCCTAAACCTAACAATCCACAATCCTTTGGCTAGTACAACCAAGAGGAGCTGGGACTTTCAGGTAGACCTGTCATGCCAAACTCAAGCAATTTGCAGGCTCTTTGTTCCACAGCTGTGTCAGGTTCTAGTCTAACTTGAATGGGAGAGGTATTCTTAAAACTGCTTTTGTTTATTTATTTTCAGATGTGCATACCACAAAAATTAGATTACCGTTTGGATTTTGTCACGGCTGTCTCCTGCAAAGACTGATTCTGTCTGTAGCAGGTATTTTCTGGAGGGTTTCTTCTATTAATTATATGCTGCCACCCACTTATTWCCTTAAGGCAGATTTTGCATCTGTGATTTCCCTATGAAGTTTCCTTCCTTTAAGGTAGTACGTCTCCAAGGTGGGCAGACCAACAGTGTAGAAAAGRTTTTTACAATCCAGGGGTCAAATATTTTTCTTCTTGTTCATCAAGGGATGGAAAGCACAGGGACTGTGTGACAGCCTTAATTTACCCTGTGACAATGCTGTGAGCAATTGCAAACTCAGGATATAGTGGAGAATCCAGGATTGCCTTGATCCTGCAATCCCACATRTGCCTGACATTTGTAAACAAGGAGAGGCACAAGATAAACACAAAACAGTAAAGAGATGATAATTTGGAAAGTTGTTAACATAATCTGGGKTTTTTTTACTGTTAAATGGCGGAGTGATTGAAGCATCTTGTTGTGTGTGGAGACCCAGCCATTTGGGCTGGAAAGTCAGAGATAGAGGCTGACTACTGAAAAACCTGCATCGTGTGAACCTCACGGGCCAGCCACACACAGAGATATCTCCAACATCACTGTGATAAGCTTTGTGTTGCAGCATCTCTCTGGTGATGTAGTGAACAGTGTTTGACCCACAGAAGGACTTCCAGCATACTGTTACTATATGTCTTCATGGGAAAACCTGGGAACCCTGGAGAATTTGAGTCTGACATCTACACACCCATAAATGTTCACCCATTTAAAGTAAATTCAAATTTTTAATAGAAGAAAGTATTAATATGCTTTGGTATAACTCACTCCTCAGCTTTCTAAATCTCCATAGGGACCCTGATGCAAGTTATCACTGAACAAGATTTTTAGGTCTCCTAAGCACACTGGCATGGCAACTGCATTGCTAARAAAGCCCAAATTGTCCTTAAATAAAACTGAAAGGAAACTGTAGCACCCCTGCTTAACAATAGCAAACAGAAAGCAGTGAGAGAGCACTTGATGTTGAAAATCTAATTTTCGTCACCATGTATTTATCTGAGCTTAGTTCCCATTCTTGGCTGATAAGGAATAACTAATCATGATTTAAGCATTTCTTCAAACCTAGCAACCTGTTGAACAGCTTCTTAATGTGCCTATCAATCATTTGGAGATAAGGATAGTTTGCACTCATAATAGCTAGTTGTAAAAATAAACAGAAGTTACTATAACTAGTTCAATCAACAATGGGATCTTTGAGGTCAGAGTGGAAATAATCAAACAGTAAGTATGAATAGGCTGTAATTTTTCTGATTAACAAATGTTTTGCTTGTCATGTGATCTTGAGAGCTGCTCTTAGCTCTTTAGAGGACTAAAATACATTTCAGAATGTATGTATTTACATTAGGGGGTTAAACAAATGTATGCACATACCAGWTATTTTCTAAAGCTATCTATTCATGTAACCCTTTTTTTAGTTTTCTTTTTAATTTTAAAAAGTATCCTAAAGATAAATTCTCAACTGGCCACTCTACAAAGCATCTCGGATAAAAAAACGGAAATCTAGTAACATGCAGAAAGAACTGTGGAATGCAAACTATAAATTACTGACATACAAAATAAACGTATTACTCACATCTCTCCAACACAGCTGAAAATATAACAGCCAACAGGAACACATTGCATCTCAGCACCAGTTGCTGATCAAAATAACAGTGTCCATATATAGCTACTARTTGTGTGAAAGGAGTCAAAGAGCTGTGTCTGTGTCTCTATATACATCCAAATCAATGACATTCACAACCTGGAGACTGAGGGGACATTGATGATAGCTTTATGAATCCAAAATAGATGCTCTGATCACCTTCTGGAGGCACCTATCTTTGTCAAGATTATATAAAGATCATAAGCCCCTCATTTTATTTTAAATTGCACCTGTRGTGCATATCTAAAACATAAATGTAGATAGTGTGGATAGCTTTCTCCTGGTATAACTTTCTCCTGTCCTCACATTGCCTGTACAAAAATACAGTCTTCCTCTCTAGCCTAGGGTAATCACTGCAGTGAGTTCAGACAAAGGTAGGTACCTCTGTAGCTCACAGACTGTATTCACGTGTGCAGACAACCTGGAAATGTGTCCTCTTAAAAGATACGAATCACAGAATCAGACAGGAAGAGACCTCAGGACGCCTCTCATGCTACCGCCTGCCCAWGGCAGGGTATGACACAAACTCAAACCAAATTGTTAGGGCTTTAATCTGGTTATGTCTTGCAGACTTCCAAGGAGCTGTTATCTTCATTGTAATTTTTTTTTTTTCTTATAGTCACTCTGAACCTTCTCCTTTTTCAACTTCAGGCCCCTAGCTCTTGTTTTCCTGTCACACACCACAATGAAGGGCCTGGCTCCGTGTCCTTGCTCACCTCTCTGTAGGTTCTGGAGGCTGTTGGGTGCYCCAGCAGCTGCCTCTTCTCCAGGCTGAACAAGCCCTGCTCCCTCACCCTCTSCTCACCATACAAATGCTCCAACTGGAATTAAATTACTGATGAAAATACCTGTGTTGTCAAGAAACCACAGCGTATCTGCTCTATCAGTTTGTTACTTCTAACCTTATTCATTCAATCATGAGAGGAGTGACAGACAGCACTTTACAACTCTCTGGGATCTTACACAGTAATTTCATGTCAGCCTTTTCTAGAATACAGAGTTTGGCCTTATTTTGCAAGGCAATGAGCACTCAAAACTTCTGTATGTCTAMCACCTCCCAGCAGCCAGCCCTCTGTTAAATACAGCAAGGGTGTTGGCAATTTGGTTATTTTGGTATTCAAAAGGAAAAACCAGTCAGGAGGGAAGCARCTACAAAGGAGATTCTAAAGGAAAATTTGCTTAAAAAACACAGAAAGGATGAGATTCACCGATGTCTAGGAGGAAGAGGCAGGACTTCAAATACCATGGAGTTGTTCTGAAAAAAACCCACCTTTCTGGAACTGTTGATGGTGTGGAACTCATTTAATTTACTATACAAGATCTGAATCAGTTTTGTTTAAGGAAAAAAGATGTTCTAAATGAGATGCTGTGACTACTTATCCATCAGTTACTTTGATCTCTTTTGAGTCRTCTCTTTTAATTTGAACACAACATRAGAATACAGCAATAGCAGCCTCTTCAGGACTTGATTAAAGAAAACAGAATACAACAAAGAGATGAGCAAATCTCCAACACTGCAGACAGTTTAGCTGGGCTGTATCTTTTCATAGAAAATCCAGTTTTTATTTAGGGATCTCAGGTGGAGAATCTTGACTCCTTTGTAGATTGTTCCACTCATGTGTCTACCCTCTGAACACAGAGGTTGGTGCAAATGTGTTCATTCAAAGGGTCCAAAAGAGATATTTAAATGAATTGTTGAAGTTATTGTGGGAGTGTATGGATGTGTGTTTGGTTTAAGCCCAAGTCTATCACTCTACACTTTGGTTTTGTTTCATTAACTTAACAAGACCTATAAAATAATGAATATTCTACTGAGGACATTCATATATATAAACTCCAGGCTTTAAATAATGAGACCTTTGGAAACCATGCTCAGTAAATTTTTATGAAACTCACTCAGGTCCCCAGTAATAGAATTCTAAAAAATGTCTTCCCTCAAGTAAACATCATAATGAGAAATTCTACATTATTCTGACTTGATAAAAAATCATTTTTATTTGTTTCTAAGAGTGCAGAAAGGGCTTATTTGTGGTGCCAGCAATGACTGCAGAGCAGCAGTACTTGTTTTAGTGTAGTAGACAAGCATCTGTGATGTTTGCAATCGTATCAATTGCAAGTTTAAAAGTTTAAAGCTTTCCCATAAATGCTGGTCATGAGGAAATGGATTAAAGAAATAAAATATAGCCCTGGTTGAACTTATGTCTATTTTAAACTGGAAGGATTATATCTGACAAAGCCTTTTGTTTTAAAAAAGCCACCTCAACATCGGCTAGAACAGATTAGTTTACTTAAAGGGCCACTGATGACTCCAGAGGAACAAAGCCCCATGACTTAAGACAGGATCCTTCCGTGTCTGAGCTGTGTGCTGGGTGTCTGAACTGTGTGCTGGGTGTCGCCTGCTGCTTTTTCCTTGCTCTCATCCCATTGCCTGCACAAGTCTGTTATTCAATCAAAGAGGACATGGTCAAAGAAGAAGGAGGGAGAATTCCCTTTCCTGTCAATTCCACCCTGGTTCCTGAGCACCCCACAGGAACAGAGTGTGGCAGCCTCGGGAGGGACATGGTGCAGCCCAGAGCTGTGCTGCTCACAGGGCTGGGGCATCGAGACCTCCTGCACCACTGGCTGAAAACACGGGGGGGGCAATTTAGGAAATCAAACCACGGTTAAACTAACATTTAAAAAGATTATTTTGATGGGGAAAAAGTAGGTGGTTTTGAAACAACTGAGCAAAAGCCACAAAACTGAGAGAATATCAGTTAAATGTGTGACATTATGCAATCTGGCTGGTTATTTCCCCTTTCAAACATCTCCTTCAACTAAAAGAGGGCCTCACAGATGTAAGCTGTGTCTATGCAAACTAGGGGCTCGAGTCAGGTGTGTGAGCTTAGGTGTTTGATGATCACTTGGTGTTTGGTGACACGGGATTTCTCAGGGCAGCCAGGGCAATTGCATGGGGCTGRCTGATAGGACAGGGATAAGGGGGAAGTTTTGGAGGCCATGGGAGACACTCTGGAAGTGTCTGAAGATCAGAGTGCAGGCAACTGAATTGAGGCCTAAATGCYGGTCTGAAAGGGTGGGATTCAGCTCCAAGTTGTCCACACCTAAGCTTAGGTCTCCTTACAGGCACAACATGGGAGCTGAGCGCCTGGGAAAYCAGCAGGTTCAGTGGAATTTTAGCCAAGACTTAGTGGAGCCCAGAGCTATCTGCTATGTCTTSCAATGTGATAGACAGGTCATTCTTGCTCTGAGCTGAACTTTCTGAACCCCAGCCAACTGACTGTATACTCCAGTTTTTACAGGTGAGTGGTTATACAGTTTTGAATTAACTGCCTACAATGACACTGAACATAAGGAAAAAAATGTAGAAAGCCAAGACTTATCTGCAATTATCTATGCAGGGAACTGAGGAAATCTGAGGCAATCTCTGTTTTTTAATGAGATGAAACCAAACCGTTAATTTCATGGGTTTGTGAAATGCAGCTGAAAAAAGTATCTCTTTTTATTCTTTTAAACTAAAATCTAGYTACTCACAGTAAGTCCCCTTTCAGCGTGCAAGTCCTGCACAGCAGCTGGGAATCCCATCTCCTTGTTTCTCTCCACAGGACTCACTGTGGTTCGCATCCAGCCCAAAATCTCATTGCTCAACAGTAGCACTGATTCATTGGGGAGGGAAAGAAATGTCCAAGTCCTGGTCTTCTGTTTCCCTGCTTGTTGCCCAAGTTCTCTGTGGAACAGAAAGCCAYATATTTTTGCTGGTCCCTTTCCTTATATGAAAGGAAATAGCTGGGTTTGCCAGGTAATGGATTGGTCTGACAGCTGAAATCAAACAGAAAAACAAAAAGCCTTTGTCTTCCTGGGCCTTATGTACTGATACTTTCCCTTTGTTGAAAGTCAGTCTTCCTATGCAGGAGGCAATACAGTTAATAGAATTTTTATTTTGGTAACAAAATTTATCTTTATCCTTGGAAAAGAAAGAAAAAATGAAATCTTCCAAACCATATCCTAACTTAATGTAGACTTCTGGGTTTTCTGCTTTGCCAGCTCAGTCAAGACAAAGAGCAACCAGATAGAGTCTTTCAACTTATTTGTGTCTTGTGGTCTTGTCCACGAATGCTCGGGTTGTGTCCCTAGCATCTGAATTTCCAAATTTCTTGCTGTTTGAGCTTTGCCACATGGTCAGTTTTGCTTGGGTGCCTTCTATCCAATGCCTTCAGGCAGTCATGACAGTGGTGTTGTCAAGGTTAGTGTCAGACTATGATTTCTAGTCAAAACCGAAAGAAACAACTGATCAGTGAATTTGCCAAAAGACAAAATGCAGTTTATTTAAATGATGTAGATAAACAATGCTTCTGCACACCTATATGGGGCAAGTTGAAAGACCAATTTTCCTATGTTTTCAAACACTGGAAAACTGACATGTAGTCTTTTACATCTCTGTGCTTGATGAAGATGTGTCTGAATGTTTTTCAGAAAAAAAGCACAAAAAATGCAGCACCTTGACCAATTTYATGTTTTAATTTCACTTAAAGGACTAGGGTTTCATATTCTTGTATAGCATTGTGTTACTATGATGACAGGCACCTTAAAATATCTATAAAATATGAAATTGGTTGTCCTATTACAATAAGAAGACATCGGTTTGTCTTTCACAAACCATGAAACACAAACTAACATTTTCCTATTATCTTATCACTTCTTCTAGGTTTTGTGGTTGCGCATGGAGGTAGTGTGCTGTGCTGTTATCTAGACACCAAACAAATTCAGTGTAAAAAAGAGTATATGTAAAGTTTTATATATAGATTTGACAGGATAACAGCRTATTTTAGAAAAACTCAGGCACTCTGCATTGTCAGAAGAGGCTACAAATAATTTTACCCCACCTGAGGAACATAAGGGAGATGCTCATGGAGTACCGAAGAATTTCCTGATCTTTTAAAAACCTGCTGACATCCTCTGCTCTAAGAGTTAAGTGTGCATGTGGATGTGCCTGCAAAGACATTAAGTTCTCTCAATAACACAATTGTTTCCATCCTTCCTTGTCATATTTGTCCCAAGGACACAGAGGTACCCAGTGCCCCACATCTGCATGACCTGGGAAAGACCTTGTCTAGGCAGCCAATTGCCCAGAGGGCTATGGTATATCCACAGCTACTGCTCTGCCTTAGGAGACTGATGAGAATGTGGGTGGCACATCAGCAGAAGCAGCTAAGGATTGAGTGGCCTTTTCTGGGGTAATGGCCTGGGACAGGTTATGGCTGCTCCTCTCCACAACTTTTCTGTTGCTTTGTTGTGTACAGCTGCAGGTTGCTCTATTAATAAACACTGTGTTTTGACAAAATGTCTCAGCAGAAATCAATGACTTGGGATCTGTGTATGAATCCACATTTCTTCCTTTTGACAAAATCAATTTTGGAAACAATTTGCTCTCATGCTTTAACTGCAGATATACCAAAAATCCTACTGCAGCCCACAGAGTTCAGTGAAATGAACTGCATTAGAATCAACCCAACTGTTATCCTGGCTTCYCCGCGTCTTATTTAGTTTAAAAGAAATGTGAAAAATGTGCAAAATGCATGAAACAAGACCAAAAGATAGAGTCAAACATCTGCCTTTACATTAACTCTCTCCACTTCTAAATTTAAATTAATATTTCCAAAATACATTTCTGAATATATTTCTTATTTAAAGCAAAGAAAAATCCCTTGTATGGATGGGCTTCAAAACTCCCTAATTATTTTTGAGTCTTGTAATAGTCTGTCAGATAATTGTTTGATCTTCTACTCTTTTAAGTCAATGTCAAAACTCTTACTGAGTTTAATGGGCTTAGAACTCAGACTGAAGTAGGGAATTTTAAAAATACAGACTCTTGGCACCACGTACCATAACATTTTTGAAGGTGTATAATGTTAAAAAGGTTTTTCAGTGAGCAGCAGAATTAATTTCTTTGAAGTTTTACAGCCTATTGGGCATATGAATGTACAGCAAGCATGCAGGATGTTTGCCCATTGAGGACTCTTTGAAAGTTTCAAATTATGAAAATTCCAAATGTTTTAAATGATGGTTGAAACCCTTGTTTGCTTTCATGGTTGTAAATATCCAGATTTTTAAAAAAAAACTGGTGCACAGTTCCCTCCTGAGTACAGCACTACATCCATGTTATGGTGACAGCTCCATTCTTTATCCTCTCTCTGAGTTTGGACATTGATTCCTTGTGGTTTAGGGAAATTATTTTTCTAAGTGCAGCCGGCTGAGTGGATTTTAAAACATAACTTTCAGCAGAAGTAGTCAAGAATTGCCTTTGCACTGGTATGTTGCCACAGCAATAGATGACTCTTTCCTTACCAGACATGAAATCAAATCTACAGACAGAACCTGCAAGGGGATTTGTGTCTTTGCAGCTTCCTCCTTGGTAGCCCCTGACAGCCTGCAAAAGGAGGTGCTTGCTGTCCTTTGTGGTTCTATCTAATGCAGCTCCTGGCAGTGTGGGTGCAGGGGGAAAGCATGTTTTTCCAAAAGGAGGAAAGCATATCTTCCCTGCGTCCTGCAGCAGGATTCTGCCAGCAACCTCCAGTCTGGGGGGCTCTGCAGAAAGATATTTTGCCTTGCATTGCCTACTGGGTACAGATGCTCATAGAACCAAGGCGGCTCACATGAAATCAAACACTGCTCATCCTTTTTCTTGCACCTCACCACCTGGTAACAAGAATGCCCACAACGTGRTAACTCACTTGAGAAATATGGCATGTGGTTGGTCTATCTGTCTGCTAGTGTTTAATTTATCTCTTTAACTCTGTGGGGCAAAGATCTTATCTCTTTCTCTGGAGAAAATCCTGTGGGGTTCTCAGTTGAGCAACTTCAGTTCTCATTTATTTCTCTCACAAGTTTCACCTGGACCGAGACGTTGCACTTGCTGTGAGGAGATCCCAAGTCAAACACATGGGCAGATCCAATATTCATCAAGACACCAAAGTGTATGCAATGCATGAAATGGATTGCAAAATCATCTTCTCTATCTGAATTTATTCCTGGAGTAAAGTGTTAGGTACTTTACAGTCAGGATACTGGAGTGACTTGTATGTTAATTGAAACCCTGTGCAAATTAATAAAGAAAGCTTAAAAATGCATTGAGCAAATTAGACTTGCATAGTTGCCAGGAAAACAGTTTTAATGGAAGGTGTGTCTTTAGAAAAAGGAATTTGAACTGGAATCTTTGGATGTGAAATGGCCACTCACCAAACTGCAAGCAGGAATGAAGGACATGGTCAAGGCTTGGTGGTGAGATTATGCTGTCTTGTGCTGGAAATTGTGYCCAGAAATCTAAGCCTTACACGGCTGAAATCATGAAGATAATTGATCTTAGTTTTTGGTTTGTTTTGATGGTTTTCTTCCTGGAACAAAAAGAAGGCAACTAAAATATATTTGCGACAATTTTGTATGCCAAACTTCAACCTGGGACTGATTTGCCTCATCAAAATGAGCAGCCTGTGCCCCGGTAATGAAAATATCAAACTACATGACAGACCCTTCCATGGAGAGGACAGAGGGATGCACAGGAAGCGCAGAATTGCCACAGCTGCTGCAGAGTTGGAAGTTGTGCATTGTTTGGAATAGGAGCATGGTGAGCGTGTCTACGTGGCACAAATAACCACTTTGCGAAGCTAACTGTAAATGAGTTGGAAATAGTCTGTCTTCATGCAGTTTTCTCCTCAGGCTAGTGAACTCTGCCTCTTGGCAGGGCTATTTAACACAGCTAAACAGTGTKGCTACCCACATTACAAAGTTTCAGGTCAGGTTGGCCATCTCTGCATTCAACTGCAGCTTGGCTGTGCCAAGYGCATCAAAATCCCTGCAAATGTGAGTCTCCGAGCTTGGCTCTGCCCATCCTCCCCAGAGCAAGTTCTCATTGCAGGCAGTGGGAACTTAGCCCAAGGAGCCCATGACTGGGTCTTTAAACATTCAAGACCAACTTTTTGAATAATTGACTCTCTAGTTTGCCTCAGGATATTATGATACTTTTCAAAGGCTGGTTCCAATATAGCAATAAGCCACAACAACGTGTGTGTTAGTATGAAATCGGTGCATGCCTCCAGTGCATTGGCATGGAGCCTTTACCACCCAAGAAGTATTCCCGAAGTGATCCAAAGCCTACTGAAATCTGTGGAAAACTTTCTACTGACTTCAGTTAACTTAGATTTCCACTGACTTCAGTGGGCTTTGGATCGATCCCAGAGATTCCCATGTTTCATATGAGGACTGTTTACATGAAATAATCATTAGCTAAAATATACAAACAATTCTTGGAACACGGATCAGCACCTAGGACTCTTCTCCTTTGTGGTAGATGCAGAGTCATAGCCTTACTTCCTTTCTCCCTCTCTGGGTCTCAGTGTTTGTTTTTGCTGCTGTCTGGCAACTTCAACGCAGTGGTGGCTGGAGCTCTCCCTGGGGACTTGGAAGCTGAACCTCTCCAGATGAGAAACTACCATAGGCTCCATATCTCTTCCATATTCCTCAGGAATGCCCTGACTTCTAAGTTGTTGTATACAAAGCAGTTGTTGTCAGCTCTTCCATTGTCTATGTTTTACAAAATGTGGTATGAGCCACTCTTTTGTCTATCTAGGTCTTTCAAGTTAGTGCCTTCGGCACTCGCATCTGGGYGCATTCTTAGTTTTGCTTATCCTCCTGTTGAAGACAAATAGAGATTGAAACCTCCAAATAAAACCTCCCAGATTCAGGGTTATCAGGAGGACTTATTCAGGTGTTATGCTGGCACCAAAATTTTTTTATTGTGGACTGGGAGCTTCTTGATGAGTAAACTTTGATAATTGGTTCTGCGAAGATTGTGGAGGTAATGATAAGATCTGAGGTTATAGGAATGTGCTAAATGTTTGGTCATTGTACAAGTAGAGTGGTATTTTCACAGCCAGGTTAGTTAAAATAATTAATGCATTTATTTCTAAGATAAAAATGAGGGATTTTTTTCAAATCATTAATCTATGGGCATATTGATTAATGTATTAATGGAGAGGCAATAATCTAATGGAGCGTTTAGGTAATGTGCTGTTAACAATGAATGTGCTATTAATAATAGTTAATGTATACTCTTTAGTTAGATGCACACTCATTAATCAAAACAGAGCAAGCTACGACAGTGCTAAATATTGCCCTATCAGTGCATTGTCAGCTTGGACAGTGCTGTTAATTATAGGCCAGATGCTGATAATCTTGCTCAGCTCAAGGAGTTTCTTGTCCCATCAGTAGCCTCAGGGGATATTTCTACATTGACTGTGAGATGCTCCCTGAGGCTGCTCCCAAGACCACATGCACTGAGCTCGCCTCTCCACTGGTAAATTAAGTGGTGCCAGGGCACTGGAACTTAAGTCATCACGGCAGTTGCTGACATGATTCTGGCCTGAGCCACCAAGAACTTCCCGAAACAATTCCCTGGCATGACTGGGGACTCAGCAGAGGCCAGAGACTGTTCCCTGGTGGCCGTATGAGTCTGGCCACCCTGGTTTGGGGAGAAAGAGAGTTTAATACTGATGGCATGGCACACTGTGAGTTGGCCAGTTTTGATGCTGGAGAATGGTCCCATGCAAGTGTCATTCATTAGTGTCAGTGCAGCTGGGCTGCACAAAGAGCAAAATCTGCAAACAGAGCCTCAGGGGTGGGTGAAATCAATTTTTGATGAGTCCCAGAGACTCACGCTCAGCTCACAATCCTGTGGTGCACCCCACAGGCCCCCACCCAAAGACAGCTCTACCAGGAACACCAGTACAAGCAGGAACCAGGGACACCAAGGACAACCCTGATCCCCAGACACACAGGAATCCCTGTGGGTTCTTGTAGGTGCTTCTGGAGTGCTAYAGGAACTGCTAGTTGCATGCAAGCACTTCTCCTTTTTGCTTGTTGYAAACAATGGATTATAGAGGTTCAGGTACTTGAAGGCCATGGTGCCCTTTCAAAAAAGGACACAGGTGCACCTGGGGCACCCTGTTGCAGTTTCCATGGATATTGATTGCTAGTCCAGTCTGGTGTGTTCAGTGTGTTCACTCATCTGTGAAAAGTCTCTTGCGACCATAGTGTTCTGCAAAACCGAGCCTGAGGTAACCAAACCAAATATTGTCTCTTCCTTCAAGCAGTATACACATGTAGRACAGATATATTGCTGACTTGTAGCAATTGTTGATCGAGCAAGTTCTGATGCTGCAGTTAAATTTCACTGAGTCATTTATCAGTGGCCCTATTTCATTGTTTTTGACATCACTCTCTACAGGTTGAAGAAGTGTACCTTTATAAGAAGCAGAAAGTTGACAGATATAGCAGATAATTCTGTTATGCCTGTTTGGAAATGATTAATGCTAAACTTTTGAACAGGTCTGCCTTGAAAAGGAAATGTCACCTGTTCAAATGCAGCTTTGTATGTTCTCCTGAGGTAATGTATTCAGTGCTTATCAACATGCTGATCTGTTGCTAGTTTCAGGGAGTAAATGTGAGTTTCAGCAATTGAAGCCTGATCCTGCAGGTGCATGTTTAGGCAAAACTGCCATTAGTTTTAATGAGAGTTTGTCTTATTCAAAAGTGCAGGATGAAGCCGGCAAGTGGGTAAATGAAATATGTGAGCACAAGGGTGGGTTTTTGTTGCTCAAAATACATTGATGTGCCTTTGAGACTTCCATTCCAAATTGTTTGGAGCTTGCTTGAATTTTTCATGCAAAACCAGTCATTGGAACATTTTTATGTTTTATTAAATTCTCATTTTATTTCCCTCCCTTCCGGCTGCTTAATAAAGGGTTTCCAGCTGTTTGTAGTTCCACTTGGTAGATAAAGTAGACCCTTACTTTGCAAAGCACTCAGGAAAATTCTTGATTTCAAGTGTGTGAATGGTATCCTCTGACTGCGATGGGCTATCAGTGGGCTTGAAAATAGTGAGTAAAAATACAGATGCAGGGCAATGGGATTTAAAGGTGTTTAAACATGTTCATCCCTTGYTCTGTAATGATTTCTTTAGCACTCCATGTACTAAATAGAGAATAACAATTGTAGAACCCACTTGAGAAGTAATGTATTTCAATGTATTCATAATGTACTTGTAATGTATTTCAACAAATTGCAGTTTCTGTGTTATGGAGAATTAAGAAAAACAGGTTAAATTAACAGGAATGCAAGAAATTGAGAGCAAGTGGTTGCAATGCGTGACTGTCATTTCCGCTCTAGAAATATGTCAACCATCTACAGGTTTATTAACATAGCACCTCTCAGATGTACTAGGATCCCACTCTTTCTGACACTGAGCAAAATAAGAAGCCTTATGATCTATCACATTGTTTGAAGAACTCCAACTGTTTCTCTTCTTAATGATTTGCCTATGAGCTCTTCACGTTTTCCATGAATTTGTCCATTGTTTGGAGTTGTATGAAATTTATTTTCTGGGAAAAGCCTATTAATTAACTAACCAAGGAACCAAAGACTGGGGCCAAAGGGCCAGATTTTCAAGCACTCACTAGGGAGAGTTCTGTTTATACATATTTCATGGGAGGGGTTATAATTTCAAAAATAATTGTGGTGGTTTGGAATTTGTAAATGCTTTGGGTGGATATTGTTACATACTAAGTTTTTGAAGTAACTRACATTCAAAAGACATTCTTAGTCATTTAACTATTCAGTATTTGAGCTTCTCCTTAGAAAGTAGTTTGACAAATACCAACACCATGGAAACTGTAATATTTATGTACTGATCGAATACAAATAGAACATTTCCCCAACCACTTATCTTTGTACAGGCTAGATAGTTCCTCATTCCAGATCTGTTCCTCTGCCTATCTATCTATCTATCTATCTATCTATCTATCTATCTATCTATCTATCTATCTATCTAATCTACCTATCCATCTATGTTAACCTTGACATATTCAATTTTTAATGCATATTACGAGAATTGTCTCAATAAAATTTTTGTTCTGCACATTCTGTCATTGATCTATTTGTATATCAAAATGCATTGATAGTCCATTTTGTCTGTCAGCTTTGCCCCAKCTGAAACTGCAATTCAGCGCGTCTCCTTTTCTTTGCTGTAAAGCCRCCTGCACACCTTTCAGGGCCACTGAATGAAAGAGCCACTGGACTTTAGTACCTCCCGTGTCACTGTGCAGAGAAAATTGAGCAGGAAATGGAAGGCTTGTCAAAGAAATTTTTTTTTCTGGTAATTTTCCTCCTTGTCATGTGCCCTACTAGAGCAGCGTAGAAAGACACAGCTTTTCTCAGCTGCAAGAAGGATGCACTCTCCACCTGGCTTCTTGTGTCATCTTTGTCCCTCATGTGATATAACAGCTAAATTGCCAGTGCTGGAAACTCTCCACAGCTCTCCTGCAAAGCAAGTAGCAGTCTGGTTCACCTTCCATCCCCATGTAACGCTGAGTGGAGCTGCATACTGTGTCTCAAGAATAGAAATTATTATGCAATCACAAATCACTAACTGATCATGCATCATGTACAAGTATAAGTTATTACCAAATTCAAATTATTTATCAGTTTAGAATGTACTGCGTTTCTCTGCACACAGAAATAAAAGAGTATTTTCAAAGAATCCCAAAAAAAATCATTTTAATGGTTGAATTGCCAGGTCCTGAAATGCCATTCCTGATAGCGATTAAAATAAAAACTACAAAATAGTGGCTGTTTGATGACAACTTCCATAATGATGCCCAAGGTTTTTGTTTCCTCGCTTGTTCTGTATACCCATATGGACCTAGTGTAAACAGAAACATGAGCTTTCATTACCTCGTATTCAAGCAGTTGCAATAAAATCTGATAATGGAAGAGGAGGAGAGGAGAGAGAAAAGATCAAATGCCCTAAAAGATATTTACACAACATAAGAGTTTTGTGGCCATGAGATACTGTTCTGAGGTTACATACAGAGAGTGAAGAAAGAAACTGCACTTTCCAAAAACTTTGTGACAAGAATAGGTGGGAAAATAATTATGTTGCATGACTAACCTCCTCTTTGTACAGACACATTATAATGGCAGATGCCAAAGCAAACAGTTTATAAGTGAAGCGTAAGTTTTACTCATTTGCTGTCTGATCAGAAGTATTTATAAATGACTATGTTATGAGTTGTTTGGAATACTTTTTCTTTTTTTAACATCAACTGTTTGTTAAATCGCTGATAGAAAAGTTCAGGCATTTATTTTAAAAATTGTTTTACTTCAGACTTTTGTTTAGAATGTAAGGATAAMTTAATGATTCAGCATGAAAATATTACTGTGATTTGCCCTTTTCCTTCTTGGAGTGGATAGCTAACCTACTTAGGGTGGAAGGGTGGGGAAATAGATGGTAAATATTTGGTGAGAATTTTCTGACACCGTCTTTCATGCTGTTGTGAGCAAGGTAAGGAGAAACAACCTACAGGAAATAATTGGGCAGAAGGACAGCCTGAAACATCTTCCTAAGATAGTAAACTGCAAAAGAGTGAAGTCCTTCTGAGTGGGGTCCTTGCAGGCTTTGGTCTTCATCCCAGCCTTAATCTGGCTTTTCATGAAGGGTCTAGACAGCACGCTACAAAGCACACAACATACACACACACACACACACACACACACGATCAAAAGGGCAAATTGGGGGATGGCCTGACATCCACAGAGAGCACCTAAGCAGGGGAACTGCAGTTTAAAAGGAAAATTCAAGCAGATGAAAAAAAATAGAGAATAATGAGAGTTACAGCAGCACAACTGGAAAGGATTATTATGGAGCACAGGCCAAGTCAGCAATCTGGGGCTGTTCTGAAAAGAAAAAAATTCAGCATGATGGGAGMGAGAACATCATCTGTAAGAGACAAGAAGTGACTGCTTAGCTCAGTTTGGCATTGATGAAGACTCAGCTGGAAGACTCTGCCCACTTTTGGGTGCTGCACTTGATCAAGGATATAGGCAAACTCCAGGAGAGAGTAGCAAAGARAGGAAGAGGTTTAGAAAACAGGACTGACAAAAGAAGAGCCTTGGTCTAAAAGCAAAAGACTAAAGAGGGGATGAAAAAGTCTGCTACAGTAAGGAGATTATCATAAAAAGAGATTCACTTGAGGGAATTGAAAATCTCCTTTTTTGGATGGGCTAGCAAAATGTCTGTTGGGGTGATTTGGGAACACAGCAACATCTTAAGGTCATTTCCAGCCTTATTGCTTTGGTTCATTGACCTGCCCCATAATACTGTTTCTGAAATCAAACATCTATTTTAAAATTTATTATTAGGATACYTCTTGGAGTGGTATACTTTTAGCATGACACCCTGCTATTTTTTGTCTACGGAAAGAAAATCCTGTAATTCTGGTGCCAATATTTTCTCATTTCTTGATGATTTTCGTGAGTATTCATGAATATTCATATTGAAGCTCTGAATTTTCTAAATCAGGATTGTTTCAAAGGATTTTGCTGTAGTGTTGTGGAAATTAGTTTAATGGCAAATACCTCTGTGTCCTCACAAATAGGTAATACAAATAGGTAATACCAATAGGTAATACAAATAGGGAATACAAATAAGTAATACAAATCTGTTTCCTCACAAATAGGTAATCCCAAAGGGTAAAGTTTTAATCTCTCTCAGAACAATTATAACATTTGCATTTAATGTACATATGACATTTAGTTGTGAAATACATGTTTCCAATTGCTTTTTATTTGTCTAGATTCTCACTTCCAAGCCCTATCTCAGTATTTTTTACTGGCACTAGGGACATTGATTTGCATCACATTTGCTTTGTTTGCATCACTTTGCATTGTTTTTTTTTTGTTTCAGAGCACTTGTCCTTCACAAATAAACCCATTAACAAGTAGTGACCTCTGGATGTTGCCCTCAGTATACTCAATGAGAAAAGTTTGTGAGAATAATTAATTTTTTTGTTTYCTTGGTAACATTTTGTTGCCATGAATATCTTGAATTGATTGAGAAGAAAATGTGCTGCACAGATTTCAAGTTGTATTTAGCGTTCTGCTTTAAAAAAGCCAAAATGCTTCACWTATTTTTGCATCAGAAAAAAAATGGAGAAGCAGTTTTGCTTCAGAAGATAAGTTGTTAATGTGACAGTATTTTTTAAAACATTTTGTCTTAAACACACATTTCTTTCWATCAAAGTACCTGCATCCTGTCAATAGCACTCATTACAAGATCCATTTCTTTTCTGCAAAGAGAGCACATAAATTAATGGCTGACAGAGTACAAGGTTGTGCTCATTGTCACAAAAAAAGCAGGCTCTGTTGTGTGGAGAGAGAGGTGATAGACGTTGGCTTTAGGGCATGTTAAGGATCAGACACTGCTGCAGCTGATGCGAGGGATGGATCATCTGTTATGGATTCATGGACAGCAGAGATTCTGTAGTCACAGGATGGGAACTTTTTTAACCTAGGATTTAGCTGGGGGTTTAGTGCATTCTTTGTGGGCTGCACATTAATGCCCACAAAAGGCTTCTCCTATGATAACTRCAATACAATTAGTGTTCACCCTCTGTGTGGTAGTGAGATGTCAGCGTCCGCCTTCCTCCCACAGGGCTGGCTGCAGGTTGTTTGGAGCAGAGCTCCAGCCCCAGCCCAGCCCATAGGCCACGGATGCCTGGCCCGGCTGGAAAGGGAAATGTTTTCCTGCAGGGACAACAGAGAAAGCGTTGCAGCCCTGGGGCACAAGCGAGGCAGGTGCCTGGCAGCACAGCTCCCAGATCTCTGGGGAAGGGGGTCACTGAAGCCACCCCGCAGCTGTCACAGCCACTGACAGGATCCATATGTCTGCTGCCTCATGCCATCAGCAGATCTGCACGGGATATCCAGCAAGATTTTACCAGGTATTCCACGGAAATTCTCTCTCCAGCAACCCAGAGTTGACTCTTGGTAAGATTTCACGGGCAGCTCCACAGCTGCAGGGATCTCAGGAGACTGGCTCGTCGTTCCTGCCSGTGCACCAAGGGTGCACCTCCTGTGGTTATTTTCCCTCTGAGGTGAGGGTGAGGGCGGTGAATTATTTKCCCGGTGTATATTTCTTTGTGGTAATGTGCAAACACCTTTTTCTTGCTGTTGGCTTTCCTTGACTGAACCTGCAAAGCTGCACATCTTCGCTGTGTGTTTGCCCAGCCTGTAGGGCACCATATTCAGGTATTATTCTCCAGTCTTCCTTGCTGCCAGTGAAGCAGGACTGGTTCTGGAAAGTGCAGAGGCCGGAATACAACCAGTATTTATATTGTGTTGTGCTGTAACTGTCCAGGTTATGCCAAAAGATGCATCAGGACCAGCACAGACATTAACTCACTTCTCTCACTTCTCTCACTTCTAAAATCAGTAAGACACCTTTTTTTTTTCTTTTTATTGCATGGATTTTTATCCAATTGTTCATCCCAAATTCTTAGCAACATATTTCTGTTAATGATTTGAAGTCAAGCCTTGCCTTAATACTCATTGACTTGAGTCAAGGAAAATGATTTTTACTTTATCATTTGTGCTTGAAAATTAGCAGAGATTCTCCACTACTTTCAAACCACACTARTACTTTCCTGAAACAAGACAGAAGACTATGATCAGATCTGATCAAAATACAGAGAAATATGTACTCTGTTCTTGCAGGTGTCAATGCCACTTCAAGTGCAGAGTATGGAAATGGACTCTAGTATAGAATATAGGAATTCTTTACTATAAGTGTGGTGAGGTGCTGGAACAGGTTGCATAAAAATGTTGTGGACTCCCCATTCCTGGAGGTGTTCAAGAGTATGTTGGGTGGTTGAAATTAGATGAGCTTTAAGGTCCCTTCCAAYACAAACCGTACTACAATTCCACTGGAATACCTAGCTGGTGTAAAAGTGGTCCACTTCCAGCCTATGGCCAGTACAGACAGGCCTCTTGCTGTTGTGTTCCCWTTTTTGAAAACCTGGCAATCCCATGTGCAGTGACAGACTTGTCCCAGCAAAAACACAGAACACAGACCAAGCCCTCGCTGTCCAGGTAATTCCAGTGTTGCATTGAGAACATGGGSAAAAGACCAGCTCTGGAAACAGGGGAATGAGCTTGACATGAGGGATGGGAGGGTGGAGCAAAATATTAAAACAAGGGCTGAAAACTCTCACATATGTATTCAGAGTCAAGCATAAACAATTTCTGCAACTAAGCACTGACAAACCATGAACACACATCCTGCATAATCGAGGGGCAAGCATACCTACTTGCTCCTTGGCTGATGTATACAGCATATTCTTCYCACTATTGCAACAACATGCTGTGTCTCATCATTTGTGTACTTCATCCTCCTYTTCCTGGTCCTTCCCGCAGAACCATGTTTTCCAATTGCTTTAGCTGCTGTATCCTCTACATTGCTGGAGTCCTTCTGTCATTTTCTAGAGGAGCATTAATTACTGTCTTCAAGAAGAAAGTCAGATGAACTTCCTTCATCTGACATTCACCTTAAAACTGGTGATTTTTAAGTTGTGATGCCTCATGCCTCTAAGATAGGACTGGAAGGTGAAGGTAAATTTAGGAAAGAGAATCTGCCTTTTGTTTCTTAATTTGTATGCCAGCTGYATCTACCTTGTTTATCATAACAATTTTGGTATACAGAGGAGAATTATGATGGTGAGTCTGAGGCGATTCTCTATACTCCACAGGTGTTTCACTGAGGCTGGTTAGACATACGGTGCTGATTCCTCTTTGTTGTCAATCGCTAAACTGTAGCAAGTCTCTGGTAAAGAAAAGCATAAAAAATTTCCAATGAAGGTAWTTGCCACTGGAATTTGGAAGAGGAATGAGTTCAGTTTGCGCCAGCTTCTCCCCAGTCAGGTGAGTGGGTATGTCCACCTTGGACAGATGGCTAGTTTCAACTTCATTTCCAGAATCAAGGTGCTGTGAAGCAGGTCCACAACATTATAGCTCTGCTACAGTGATTTGCACCACATTCTGACTTCACTATACTGAACTGAACCAAGTCAAGCGCTGGCTGTTCCATTTTTTGGAAGGCTCTCAGTGGCAGTGGCTATGGGTGCACTTACTTGATAAAGCTTTTCAGGTCCAATGAGCTTGCTGTCCATGTGCCACAGTCCAGACACCCACAAATGGCTTCAATGGTTGGGTTTCCAGAATGTTTCCAGAAAAATGAAAAGGATCMAAAACTGCCTGTTTGACTGTAGATAAGACATCATCCCTTTACTAATAACCATTTTGATTATGAAGCAATGATCATGTTAATATTGTTACACTAGATACAACAAAGTCTAATTCTGATATTATGAATAATTTCATGTACCTTCACAGTTCTGGTTGTTATCTGTTAAAACACCTTCTGCTGTTGCCAGAGAAGCTCTGTTTTAGATACTCTTGCAAGACCTACCCCAGACCTCTCTTCTTTCCCT
>NW_026623298.1:898162-913143 GCF_030028575.1 Malurus melanocephalus
TTTTTTTTTTTTTTTTTTTTTAACATCTCTCACATTTGGAACTTGCTCCTTTTCTTATCCTCTATCTATTATGACAGAAACTGTCACTGTAACAGCTCTGTGGCTGGACCTTGGACTGGGGAACTCTGCCTCTATCTCCTGATCATTACTTGCCTGGCTTTGACACGTGTACAAAAACATCTCTCCAAGAGGTTGTGTTGATTTCCTTATTTGAGCAACCCACACTTACCAAATGGTATGTAACAGTAAAAAAAGATGCCAGAAGCCTCGTACATCTCCATCCAAGTCTTAGTCCTTCCTTGTGTGTTTTCCACATGTTCCTCCCAGTTCTGTTGCCCTTCTCTTTACTAGAAGACACAGATACCCAGCAACTGCTGTGTGTTCCCTACCCTTTCTACTTCAGGCTACCTTTTAAGAAGTTTTAAGTTTCTTTGATCTTGACCTCAGAAACATCCATCTGCAACCTACCTGGAGACAGATGGTAGACATTTCACTCTTAACAGTCCCTGTTCTAAAAGACTCTTACGTATTGTCTCTGAAAAATACTGATCTTTGTCATGATTCCATTTAGCATTTGTTTTTCCTAASAGTTTCCTTTAATTCTGCATAACTGAAGAAAGATATTCGAACAGATAAAATGAAGTACCAATGATAGTCATGAAAATTATAGAAATATCTCATTCTGTACAGCAATCAAATGAATAAGAAATGTTTCACACACTGTAACCTTGCAAGATGGATATTACACAAGTAAAAATAAATGCACACACCCATAAAACTAGTAAAACTGGCTGTTGCAGCTACACATAGTTCCTTGTGTTCATTAAAATTCTATCTTTATTGAGTTTATCTAGATTGGCATGCAGATCAAARCGAAAATGTAATAAATAAAAGAATATACATAATGGAATCCATGGAAAGAAGCTATTCAGAAGATAATTCCAGTAGGTGAATCGCAATGAAGTTTTAAAAACAACAGTGCAGAAGCATTTGAAACATAGCACGTCATAGAGTGTTGAAGGGCCGGATCCTGAGGCCATTGCTCACATGCGTAGACACACTGACTTCAAAAGAATTACTCACTATGACTAAAGATAGTTGGAATACGACTAAACAACAGAGCATTGGCTCCTTTGGTGCAGCTGCGTGGCTGAACAACATCTCTGTGTGAGCGTGGTCCTGTCAGCAATACCCAGCTCAGTCTACAATGGCAGCTCCAAACCCCTGCTGGAATGTGGTAAGCACCTGCGCAGACCAGAGGATCCTTGACCAAATGGAAAGTGGGAACACAAGTACWCACAAGAATGAAATGACTAAGTTTGCCTTCAGTTGTGCTCACCTGTGCTGCTCATGGAAATAATTTTCTTACTTCCTTAGTTCTGGCTGGCCTTGCACAGCTCATTCATGTAAAAGTGAACTGGATCAGCCTTGTCACATCCATTATTAAGCAAGTAGTTGTGCTTTGCTGAACTGGGCCCCAGATTTCCTTAGCTGAATTTTTATAGCTGTTTAAATGCATGGAGAAAGAGCAGTTTGATTTTCAAATGTCAAGGATGAATTTTTAGGGCAAGCAACAAGAAATATATATCTTTTTTACACCTTAGACTGCTAACTCAAGTATTTTGAGATAGTCATAGGACATGAACACAACGTTATTTTGTTGAAATTTTTATTGGCACAATTACACAAGTGAGATAAAGGAGKATTTACAAGGTTAGTCACAAAAGGTGAACAAGACAGAAACTAGATGACAGATTCTAGACAACAGAAACTAGAAGACAAAGTCTGCATATTATGGGCTATTGGGCAGAGTTCAATACAGAGTATGAGAGAACTTGTAAAAAAGGAGAAGCCTAAGAGAAAGATTTCTTAAATAAATATAGAAACTTAACTGGCAGCAATGGCTGCTGTTCACATGTCCTGTTTGAGCATCGAGAGGCAACAAAAAGACCTGGGTATGCCAAATTTTGCTTTTCTGGAACRTAAAATTGAGGGAAATTTCTCCTGCTTTGGTCTTTCATCCCTTTTATGTTTAAACATTCTTATTACAGATATAGTATAACCAAGCATTAGCCAGGCTGTCATGCCATAAGGATGAGTTTCAACAGAGAAAAACATTTGTCTGTGGTTACAGACTGGCTCTCTGGGAAAAAAAACAAAACAAAAACTGGTTGTGGCAGTACGTACTGGAACTTCTAAAAGCAAAGCATGAGGCTGAGTTTACCTGTCTGCCTACCACTGCCTAGAGTGTTTTCCCAGGTCTCAGCTAGTTTATAACACATGGTTACCTGCAGTCATGTGAAWGTGTTTTCAACCAGCCTGGTGTCTTATTGGCAGCCACTGTTATTTAATGTAAAAAACATTGCATGTTATTTTGAAGAAATAGGAGGCAGTGTCCCCTTCCTCRAAACATTAATGTATCTTTTGAGCCAAATCTACGCTACCTCTTTGACCCAATTTTATGTTTATGTGACTTAATTGATCCCAGCRATATTACATCCATGTGTCATTTTGGAATAAAACACTGTAGTGATTCAGTACCCTTTGCTCCTTTCTACATTTTTCCACCACCACCATGAGAGATTCAAGGAAATTTTCCACTTCTGGGACCTTTCTGAGTAAGGAGTAGAAGATATTGGCATCCATAAAACCCTCACAAGCATCTCAAGAGATTATGATGTCTACAATACTGAGAAAAATGCCACCCAGGTTATTTCAGTACAAGYATTTTTTTTCTTTTTYTTGTTTATATTTTGTGAGCAAAACTAAACCAGACTCAAATAGATCAGTGGAGCCTTTTCTTTAAAGGAAAGCRTGCACCCAGCTAATTGAAACTCCTAACTAACTGACATGGAAGTTAGYTGCATTATGTGGGCTTCAGGCCATCCTCAGCACAATCAGTCCTCTTCAAGCTGAAACTTGCTGTGTTTAGGCAGGTTGSGATTTCTGAACAGGTTGTTCAGCTCTATTTTCTATGCTCGGTTGCCCAAGGATTTGTTTTCTTCCAAGAGCAACAACAAAGTATTTGGCTTACAAAAGTTTTGAAAGAGTCTATAATTTTGAGAGAATTTTCTAGCCTTAAAATGCACAGTTCCTCTAGGACAGACACCAAGTTTTCAAGATGAAATGGAGCAGCAAATTACAAAGGCTAGTGGGCTGTTACCTCTGGCTTTTCTACTGAAATTGTGACCTTGCAAGTATGCTGACATAACAACAGTTTATCAGGGTCTAGAGTCTAAGTGAGGACATTTCAGGACTCTGAGGAAATATTCATCTATAATATTAATAATTATATTTGATCGTATTCATTTATAAGGTGCTTAGAACCTAGAAAGGGCATGACTATCAGCTTAAGCCTAAGTAAGAACTAAAATGCTTTCATGTAGTGTTTGTATTAGTGTGGTGTTTGATGGTGTGGGGCTTTGCTACAAAACTGTAACAAAATGCTTTTTCAGCATGTCATATTCAAGTAAACATATATTTACTTGAAAAGAAAAAAAAAAAAAGAAAAAAGAAGACCCAAGTCCTACAGAGGATATAAACTAATGAGTCTGCCAGCATCTCTTCAAAAGCAGTGAGTAATAAAGTCTATGCAAGTCACAGCTGCTTCCCATAAAGGGAAGAAAGCCCAAACCAGGCATAAATTCATATAAGTGACTTAAAGATGAAATTGAGGGTCCAGCTTAATTGTCCATATGAATCAATACAATTACAGRTCATGCCAGGCTTTCTTTTGCTGTCTGTCTGTCCAGGCTAGAGATTGATCTCAGTGTGTCATTTAAGCAGCACTGTGTGAATAAAATATGCATATCCAACTTACTCATCTTAGTGGTTATCTTCACTGGTGGAGTGAGCTTCACRCCTTTAAGAGTCCTACAAAGTTCTGTGCTGCCTTCACAACTTTACACTACTGTAGTAGTTCAAAGATGAATAAATAAAAACCCTAAGTTTTTTAATTGGGGTTTAAAAAATTGCCAGTAGCACTTACTTACAGTGTTTCTATTGCTAGCCATGGACTTAGATATTCAGATCCCCACAAGTCTGTGGTATGCTGCACACAGCAAACATCCTCTCTGTTGGAAATGYCTGCCAGTCATAATGTGTTTTTCTAGCTTCAAATTCCAAATAGGAGAGAAATCTGGAGGTGTTAAATGCCACATGGAGTACCTAGAAAGAGACAGTCTTCATTGTAAAATGTTTTTGGAGCTGCACATAAAGAAAGTACCGTTATCCCTGTTTTATAAGTACAGGCATCAAGAGATGAAAAGATCTGCCTCTGTTATTCATGGAAAGATTATCATTGACTTCAGTGGGTGTAGTATCAGCCCTATAGCGGTATGAAACTTGGCTCCTAATTACATCAGGCCCACGTAGACGGAGTTTCAGCCACAGTTCATTTTTATCGCCAGGTTGTTACCCTGTAAACCAAAGGTATTTCAGCTGCTGACAGAGTCTGACTTGCGGTTCTGGGCTCCCAGGATGCCTGACTAAGAGAAACCCATGTCCAGTCACGTTTCGTTTGTGCTCCAAGTGTTTGGCTTCCATCAATGGCTTGGGATGGCCTGTTCTCTGCAGATTAAGAGGAAATAATACATGACGCACAGGCTTGTCTCCTTCACTTCAAAGTGTGAGCAACAATGACTCACCCACCTCCACAGACATCTTTAAATGCTGTGCTGAGTTTCTTATTTTTCTTCTTGTGTCATAGATAGCATTGCTGCCTTTTGTTTTCTCCAGCCTACCTTCACCAGCTTTGCAGAATTTTGAAACCAATCTGGCAATAAGGTTGAGGTTTGTTTCTTTTTTTTTTTTTTTTTTTTTTTTTTTTTTTTTTTACAGTTCTTTTGGGTTCCCATATTCTTTCATAGTTTACTTAACCAAACAGCATGTGTTTAAGTTTCTCAGTATACTCCAAGTGTTACCAAATAAGAATAATCTGCATAATATCTACGTGAAAAGGAGGCTTGTTATTCACACTTTGTTATCATCCTGTCCCACAGACAGCTGCTGTCACTGTTTGCCCTTTTCAGTGGCAGTGGGCTAAATTCATCCTAGTCACAGACKGGGGTAGGTGGCTGTGGTGCAGTCGCCATCCATTTGGAATATGACACTSTAGATTGAGCTATTTTACAGAGCAGGGAAGTTTATTGACCAGAAATGGTTAATTAACTGAACTGCAGACCAAACAGGGGCAGGAAAAGCATCCATAACTTCTTCAAAATATACTCCATGAGGAAAATGATGAAAAACCTCATTAATTACTTTATTATAAAAGTCTTGCCAGATAACACCACAGCTACACCAGCCCTTCACCAGGAAGGGTTTATCAGCTCTTGTGCTTGCAGTCTGATGCCAGAATTCAATGAACCTGGATCATTGTATGCAGTCAGTCCTGTAGGCTGGTATGCAAAGAGTGGATTCCACCTCCACCACCACTACCACCACCACTGCTTCTCCTACACCACTGTTTTTGAATTAAAGTCACAGTAGCAGCTCTGCCTTCTGCTCTAGCATTGCTGATATGCRTTAGACATGATCTTAGCATGCTTAGAAAAGGGGGATCCTTGGGGGCCTTAGCCAGTGGAATACCTGCTCTGTAAATCCCAGATGCACTCTGGGAAATGGCAGCCTATGTATTTAGTCCAGTCAAGGTATCAGTGGTGCAATTTTAAGCATGAAAATAAATTTTCTAAAGGAAGTTTTGAGTATGTTAGTGGGGCAAATGTTACAGGGGAAATCAATTTTCTCTTTCTTTGATGAAATTCTCCTTGTTTGCACCATAAGTGCTTAGGTGTTTTATTTGAATCTTGCTGAAGGCACCTGCCTGTCTGAGCTTCAGCTCTTCTGGGTGTCCAGAGCACTGCTTTGGCACATGCCCAGAACAGTTTAAGCAGCTTGATAGCTATCTCCCACCTATGAAGCAAGGCATACCTGTGCTGAAGTCTCCTGGGGAGCTCAAACCTGCAGACATTCTCAAAAAAAACATCCAACACACACCCAGAAAGCTCTTTGGAAAATGATTTGTGGGTGATTTTTAGAACAGACAGTGGAGGAGGATCTGCCACCCACCTTTCATACAAAATTCTTCAGTTAAGTCATTTGCTTAGCAAGTTAGGCTCTGATTTAACACTTTGCTTTGACTGAATTGGTTGAAACTAATATATTTCCAAGGAAAGTGTCCTCTTCTCAGGGATGACTTTGTTTAGAAAGGAAGAGATGGGGTTTCATGCACAGTCTACTTTTTCTTTTATATTAATGAGTAGCAAAAAACCTCACAAGTCACTAAGCAGGCACCTCCACAGAGATACATAATTCTGTAAATTGCACAAAGTAGTTTTGGTCAGAAACCAAATTATACACTTTAAAGTCCACATCCTTTCAATTCARCTCAGACAGGTAGGACATTTGACACATGGAAGACTGGTGGAAATCAAATTCTGGTCTCCCACATCATCCTCTACCCCTTTATTTCTACTAAATAGAAAGAAATATTTCCATCACCAGCCCTTTTAGAAGTAGGATAAGGTGAAGAGGAGATGTAGACACCTTCTTCCAGATTCTGGTCTGCCAATGTGACATAAGACACATCTTCATCTTTGTATTTGCTGTAAAGTGGCTGAAAGTTCCTGAACAGTGAGTAGGATGAAAATGWAGCTTTCAATGCTGCCTTGGGCACCTGACCTTCCTTATGCTGTGCATGTACTGCCCCATGTATAGCTTCTGTTTTCCACCCCCATGCCCAGCTACACAGGCTACARCTGTGTTTGTTTTTGTTATTCTTCGTGAGACTCAGTAAGACTCAGTTTGAGATCCTTTCCGTCTTAACCAATAGCCCAGCAGTTTTTTTATCTGGTTATAATTTTGCTGTTTCCTAGGTCCACTTTCTCTCTGGACCCATATATTTCCCATTTAACCTCTATTATAGGTGATCTGTTTTGTCTGCAAAGACTTTAAATTACTCACAATGGCAAGAAGATTATATTCTACTGTATCTATGGATTCTATCTTTTCTCTTTTTCATGGATGTAAATACTCAGCAAGCACTAGAATGGATTCTTGGTGGAGAGTGTGAGGTCTCTAGATCCCTGTCAAAGCACAGAAAACCCTAGGGAAATCCAGAAAGCAGGAAGGGTCAAGGCAGAGAATGATGTGGGGGTTTATATTCAGTGGAAAATTTGTCTCTGAAATGATGGTGATAGCAGAAGATGGCAGCAGCATGGGAGAGTCCCCTCTGTGTGGGGAAAGGAAGGCTTGTCAGGAGCKAGAAATCCTGGATCAAAGGAGTTCAGGTGAGGGACAATGGGTGAGAGGTCAAGTAGGATGGACAGGAAAAACTGGAGCTTTGACTTTCTGGGAGTTAGGGGATTAATCTGGAGGGAAAAGGCAGGACATGTGAGAAATTCARGTGGGAGGGATTTTCTCCACAGAATAGTGGAGGGAAGGTTAGGAGAAGTCAAGACATAATCAACATTTAGAAGAGCCAAGTGTAAGTAAGATCTGGGAATTTTAACAAGGAAGTAAATTTTCCCTCAGGACAAGGACACATCAGATTAATTGAGAGTTGGTTGGTGGAGTCCTCTTAGATCTGAAAGGTTTGGAGGAAAAGAGGCTCTGAGACCAGACTGAGAGGAGCTAAGGGAACGGGGGCAGTGTCTCATCTTCCCCACCTTTCTGCTTCTACCTCCAGGGTCCTCAAAATTATTGCATGGGAGAGGTGATGCAACAACAGCGTCTTTCTTGATCCTGCATCAATCTTTGATTTTGAAAGGACATATATGTTTGAAAGGACATATATGTTTGAAGGTAGTGACTGTATGGTAACCTTTCATGTCCCTGGGTGGTTTACTCTGTAAAAATTGCAGCAGTCGTGGATTCTCGATCCCTGAAGGACTTCAACACTCTTTCAGCTGGAAAAGGCCTGGCTGAGATCCTSCAGTATTTGCAATAGTTCCATTTTGAGCTGGGAGTTGCTGTAGATGACCTCTAGAGTCCCTTCAACAGGTTTTCCCATGGCCCATGGTTCTAGGAATCTAGAAAACTTTTAGTCATAGAGGCTTCCTTATCCTTGACACCTCACACTGTACCAGCCTTGATTTTTACTCAAGATGACAGATATGTGTACCTGCAATAATATTGGAGTTCTAATAGGATTGCAATAATGTATTCTGAATTCACATTTCTGTAAAAAAAAAAAAAAAAAAAAAAAAAAAAAAAAAAAAAAAGAAAAAAGTAAAAACAAAACCAACTTAATTCAGAGAAAACAAAGAAGAAAACCTAAGGGATTTATGTGCCTCTTGCTAAATTCACCTTGCAGTTCAGGTGTCCGTCTTGACCTGCCTGTAGGTCAAAGGGCAAGTTGACTTGGTTCTTTCCAGATCCTGTTAAAGCCCATGTCTGAAGTCACGAACAATTTGGAGCAAATGTACTTTGCTTTCTAATGATGTAGAAGTTTTTGTGGAATCAGAAAAATTTTACTTATGTTTCCTACCAAAGAAAACTACTTCCCAAAGCAAATTACAAAGTAGGAGTAATTGCACTATTTCATTGATTGGTTTTGGAAAGCAGCAGGTATGAGGTAGCACCTGAACCTGCACTTGCCTCCACTGCTAAGGTACCAGGGTTACAGCCCAGCCACCCTGGCTCTSKCTACTCTTGTGGAGCCACCAAGTCTCCCTGCCATCCTGAGAAAGTGCCCATCATCCTCTTGTGACATTAGAGGGAGTCTGAGATGACTAACCCCCTAATTTACATGCCTTACATGGGTGATTAACATTAGGCAGGATGAATTGTGACTGCAGTGTATCATTGRAACATCTTCCCTTATTTTCCAGATCAAAGTATCTCGTGTTTTTGTTCTGATGAAACAGTTTGGTACTTAACAAGAGAAACACGTAAGCATTCAACATACAAATTAGAGAAGCCAGCTGTTTACTGTATCTTTCCACTATCCTGCAATTCTGGTTCAAATAATATGTTATGGCACGTGGTTTATTATGGACTTCCACAATGAAGCCATAAAAATAAACAAATATCTCTAACTGTTACTAGCAATGAGAAATTTTGGGTTGAAATGCAAATTCCCTTCCAAGTYAACTGTTTTTTAAAAAGTAAAACCTTTTATTCTGTGGCAATTTTTAAAATGTTTGGTTCACTTGTGACTCAGCACCGAAACAAATTCTGGAATTATATTTACCATGAATCCTGTTCACAACTTCAACCAGMTTTTCTGCTTCAGCAATAAGAGGGCTATTCAGCTACCAGTTCTAATCTTAAAGACTGAACGAACAKTTGGAAAGCAATGAGAAATTCCAGTGATCTTTGTTGGTAGTGGGTCAGTGGACTGCATTATCACTAACTGCTGCATACTACCCAAGTAATTTTTCTTTAAGATGCAAAAATAAGCTAAGTGTTTAAGGATATGATGAATGCTCCTTAGAAAAGTTCAAAGTCARTACAGTCTAAATGGATATTAAGTATAGATGTTTACCAATGTGWTTTCTAACAATAGTAAGAAAGTAACCAGAGACTTATTCAACCTTAAAAAAATCTGAAAAGTCTTACATTTCTTTGAATAGAATGTGAGCTGAAGAACACACACAGCAAAAAAATCCATTTGTGATACTGTTTGACTATGCACCATACGACTAAAGATGTTAGAGCATCTACTATTAAACTAAACAGAAGCATGCTGTGACTTGATTGACCTATGCATCATTGCATGCCAATCTATTTGAGTTGTTTCACAGTTTGGGARCATTCTCACATAATCCTACATGTACACTCACTGCACTTGTTTCTGGAGTTAACTTGCCCTTCTTTTGGATAGCACACATAATCTTCAAAGTTCAGCTGGGAAAACAATTTATAAACTGTGATAGTAAAAAAAGCAGCTCTGATGATTCTTGTTGGCATGGAGCTGGTACTGATATCACTGAATTTCTTGTAAAAGTCCACTTTATCTGATTAGCAAGAAAATCTCTTATGTGATGGTAAGAAGAGATGCCACGGTGCTATTGCAGATAACACATTCGAGTCAGCAGTGGACTGTGGTCAGGACTATGTAATCAAGGTGGTTTGTAAGTTGAGACACGTTCCAGCCGGATGCAGAGGAGGTGGCTTGGCATTTGCCAGGAATATCCATCCTGCAACTGTCAAATCCACAAACACAATCCATCATGCAGAATAATGGTTTCCTCCTTCCTGTCCACTCCACGGTCTAAGTGTGATTATTCATCTTGAACKCAACCAGTCTTTCACATACGCTTTATTTTATTGCACACAATCAGAGGCACACTATGCTATCCTTAGAAAGTAAATATTTATTCTTTTTCATCAGCAGAAATACTCTTTATATCGGTATATGATACTTGAAAGTAACCATCTGTTTTACATGTTACGGTATGATGACAAATGATAATTGCTGATTTTTTCAACAATGGTTGCTGATAGGGTGAATAAGTACAAAGTGATGATCCTCACTCCTACTCACTTCTCCGTGATAGGCAAGGGCTGGAAAATTGGGAAAAAATGTAGAATTCCATTTCAGATTTCTCAGTAAATATTCAAGGTATTCCAGAGAAAGTCTGCAGCCCTAATGAAATAGTAACTTCCATTAGTAACTTTCATCAGTATTTTAAATGTTACATGCTCTCAGTAACAAATATAATAATATAAGCTATTTTTTAAAACATTTTTTAAACTCTACTAGCAATATGTATCATTTAGTATTGCCTTCCAGGAACTGCCTTAAAAAGAGACCATTGATATATCCCAGATTCTTAGCCAAATAAGAGCTTAGAAAGATGAATGTATTTATCAGCAATCTCCAGGGAGTTAATTTTATGCTGAGTTAGAATTTAATGGCAAAGTAAATGCTTTCTTTGCTTTTTAGTGCTAAAACACTTTCTTTTTTTTTTGTGATTTTGGGTTTGAAAGCAGGATTCCTCCAAGTTGTTTGCAAGTTGAAGTCTGAAAGAGAATTAGGAAACAAACGTGTTTACTGAGTAAGATTAAGCCAGTGCATGAGCAGGGAACAGGAAGGATCATAAACCAGAGAGACCAGTTCAAACCAATTTTCGCAGAACTCCTCCCTTCAGTTACATTACTGTAAGTTACAAATATTACATCATCAGAACAAATGATTATTTGCTAATCCATGATTCAGAAGGACAACCATTGTTCAACAGCAGCCTTTGGAAACTGCTTAACCCTTCATCCTCCCTTTGCTCTATCACTGCATRTAAAACAAATARGCTGTGAATGAAGTGTACTGAGACCACAGTGACTAKGAAATCAGTAAAACACGCATACATTCCTTTACACAGAGAAATGGCAAAAGGTGACAGGTATTCAACCTGACAAGAGAAGCCATTAGTACAGTCACAGGAGTGCTGACAGTTCATTTTCTGGAGCTTGGGCTGAACTTTGCCTGAAGAATGTTGCTTACAACAACTCCTTTGATGTAAATCTGTAATTTGGGTAATGGACTTGGGCAACCACAGGCATATCTTGCAAAGACACTGATATCCACATCTACCCAGGCTTTTAATTTTTTTCTATCCCAATGAATACTGTCAGAGAATAGAAATGTCTCTGGAGATTGATGAATGTATCAGTGAACCACAAGCAGAACATATGACCAAAATCAGAAAATAAGAGTAGGAGATATTTAAGGACAGGTTTCTATCAGTGTTTTAGTTTAGGTTGGGAGTGCTATTTTGAGGGGAATCTCCCAACCACTCCCAGCTAATATAGAGTCATAGAGTCATAGACTGGTTTGGGTTGGAAGGGACCTTTGAAATTCATCTAGTCCAATCTCCAAGCAGGGACATCTTCAACAAGATCAGGTTGCTCAGGACCCCATCCAACCTGGCCTTGAATGTTTCCAGAGTTGGGGCATACACCACCCCTGAGGGCAACTGGTTCCAGTGTTTCACCATGCTCATCATAAAATACTTCTTCCTTGTATCTGTCCTGAATCTACCCTCTTTTATTTTAAAATCATTACCCCTTGTCTTGTTATGAAAGGCGTTATTATAAAGTCTGGTTTTGTCTTTATTGTAAGTATTGAAAGGTCACAATATGGTTTCCCTAGAGTCCTCTCTAGATTTTTCMGCTTTTCTTCATAGGAGAGGTGCTCCKGACCTCTGATCATTTTTACAGCCCTCCTCTATCCCAATAGGTCCAAGTTCTTCCCATTCTGAGGACCCCAGTGCKGGATGCAGCACTCCAGGTGGAGTCTCCCCAGGACAGAGTGAAGGGACAAACCCACCTCCCTTGATCTGCTGGCCAGTGAAGCTTTGCTTTGCATCATGGAGCCTCCTAAAGCAAGTAGGCAAGATTCCTTTTGGATGACACCAACTAAAAAATGTGCTCCTAAAGATGACCTAACACGCTTCCACTGCTAATGGAACTTCAGTCAACAGGACCAAACTAGAACTAATCTGATGTCAAACCCCAGAAATGTGTGCAGAGTACCCATCATTCCTCAGCACCTCTTCCCGTTTGTCTGGATTTGCTAAGGCAGCTGGAGGCTTAGATAGCTCCGGTTTTGAGACACTGCCGAGCTCCAAGAGGAGTCAACAAATGATCCAGAACACCTCACTGCAATTTGCAGCTATTTCATTTGTCTGCGATAGGAGTGCCCAATATGGGTGCCATTAAAAATTGTGTCTGTTGTCACAGATGCATTGTTCTTAGAGTCCTGAGAGCCTTTAGGAATGACCATTTCTTTATGGTCACTTCTGTATTCTCCTATGAGCTGTTGAATGTACTTAGGCTACAGATGGGGCTGATTGTGGTCTCAAAAAGTGTGTTTCTTTTTAGAGAAAGTTCTTAGGGATGCTTGAGCATTAGTTGATTTCCTTGGGGAAATTCGCACTCTGTGCAGATGATCATCTTGACTTTGTGCTTTGTTGGCTGTTTTATTATGCCAGATAGCAATGGATTACACTGACATAGTAATGGCTTATGTTGATGTATATGGCTGCATAAAAGAAAAAATTTACTTTCACTTTCTGTTTATAAGTGGTAGGGAATTTTTCAGTCTATGTGTAAGAATTTTAGATATAATTGCAAAGGAAAAAGCATCTCATGAGAAGGATGTCTGAATTCAGAAGAGTCCCAAATTAGTCAAGACAGGTCAGAGAAATCTCCTCAAGCCCCCAACCAGACGACTGTCTGTTTTCCTCAGGCCTGAGTGCACAGGATTCAGCACAGCTTAATTTATGGTGTCTGCAGTGTAGATATCTGCACCTCAATTAGGTGTTAAGCTCCTATTAAAATTAATGGAGAGTTTGGAGGTTGCCTAAGCACAGCCTTCTAGTGTCATTTGAGATGCCGTCAGGAATAAAAGATATCTGCATAAGGCCTGAAGATAAACCCAAGACCTAGGGGTGACCCAGGCTCTTCTGGAGCAGCCTAAGGGTGAYAACACATAACACCTTACACTTCAATAAGACTTCTGTGTCTAGGAAACTGGCTTGGGAATGAGCTTTCTCTTAGCTCTGATAGGAGCTTGGACAAGCTCAGATACAGAAACCTTCATACGTGTCTTAAACTCAGGCACGCTGAATTCTTCTCAGTATCTCATAATGAATGCAATGGAAATGGTGAACAAGTGCTGGTAGTGTGAAGAGTAGCCCTGTTCATAGGGAAGAAAAGGCAGAGGTAGGTTSTGGTACTGCTAATGAACACGATTGGCATATTTATGTGTGCTGGAAATAGAACTGTGCAAATAATGGATTTTTGGATTTGGTGGTTGGACTAAAAGTTATACAATAAATTAATTTTAGTTAACTTGAAATAGATTTTTTTGCCTCTATGTGTGTGTACTTTTTAAACTAATATAAGGAATATGTGTCTCGTCTGCTTTTTTAATGACATGGAACTAGATTTCTATGTACCTGCAGCCATGGGTTGGGCATGGTAGCTATATCCCTGYGGCAGTGGATTAAAAATCTTAGAAAGGATGCTGGGTAGGAACTACTGGCTCATGAACTGAAAATTGCCATGCAATGTGCAGTGATATGTCAGGAAAGAATAAACAATCTTGTTTCACAGCATGACTGGAAAGCTTATCTGCCATATTACGTACTTTATGGGTTCTACTCTGCAACTTTTGATTTGGATTGTGCTTACTGGAAGTGCCACAATACTTATTCACCTATTTAAGTGAGCAAAAATGATTCATCATCCAAAAAGATTGTGAAACTTAGCCGTATATCGTATGTATCTATGTTTTCACCCGTCTCTAAAATAATCATCCAAACCCCATCATTTGGAGGATATATGAGCCAGATTCTTGTGCTCTGACATCAGATTTAGACCTGAAAGTTTTTCTGGTTTAATTATATTGTTAAACTGGTAAAATATGTCAGTTTAAATCATGCTATTTCAGTTTTGGAAGTACTGAAACTGCTGCAGGTTATGCCCACTCAGGACCTAGAATAAACTATAATAGTGTTAAAACTTACATTAAAATCCCAACATGACTGTATTTGCACAAGAGCACATACCCACATTTGTAAAGCTGCTGGATTTCACCTATTCAAATGGGAATTCTCAAACGAGTAAAATGAACAGACTTTTAGTCCTGATCAGCATAAACAATCTTTACTTAAAAAAATCTGTAAAAATAAAAATACCTTATGCTATTAAGTTCATACCCATGAGCAGTTTAACACTACAGATGTTTAGAAATATATAACTCAAAGTTTTCAAAGAAGATACATGTTGATATTTCAAATTATCACATGGAAAGTTGTGCTGTTGGCAGAAAAACTTACTTTTCCTTAAAAAAAAAAAAAGGAGTTATATTAATATTTACTTGATTTCCTGATAAAAGTAATACTACAAAAGAATATTGCAAAACCTTGGAGGCTTGGCATGCATGTCTATGTGGGTGGAAAAATGTTGTGCTGAAGCCAAGCTGGAATGAATCATGAAACTGTAGCATAAAAAACATACTAGATCTACTTTTT
>NW_026623298.1:913188-944152 GCF_030028575.1 Malurus melanocephalus
AAAAAAAAAAAAAACACAGCTAGAATAAAAAACTATGGGCATTATAAGTATATGGAACATAAACATGTTGCTGAAATGCTATTGGAGAGTACATTGTGCAGGAGGACAGGTTTTGATTGTAAAGAGAGCAGTGGGGTTTTGGCCTTCATTCACAAGTTTGAGCTCTGAACTGAGAAGTCCCATCACCCAAGACATTGTCTGTAGAAACTCAATAGGGACAGGATATCCTGTGCCCTGTAAGTTTTAAAGAAAATATTGAGGGGCATACAGAGGGATRTAATTTCATTTATTTAACTGTATTTTCTATATTAACAAGTGCCCAAATAATCCCCCACAGGTGAATGCAGCAAAGGTTGGCAGGTAGGCAGGTTTTTTTAGCCTTTGTGCCTCTGGTGTCTCAACACTTATGGAACGACTTCAGGGAAAGGCATGCAAATTTTGATTGCATTGCTGACACCCCATCTGTCCTCCTATCAACCTAATGCCATAATTAGCAGGTTGAAATAAAGACATGTGTAATGCCAGGTAAAAATAAGAGTGTGCTAATCTCATGAGTGAGCATCAGCGCGTGTATGAAATGGTGCTGGCTAAAGCAAGGGCAGGGACCATGTTTAGGAATCTGTGAAGGAAAACAGGTGACGCTGGTAGGTTTGCATCCGTCCTTTCCACAGGTGACTCATCCCAGGGACTGCACAGAGGGACAATCTTCGGGACGAGGCCAAGGAGTGAGCTAAGGCTCAAGCAGTGTGACCATCAACAGTCCAGTGAATAAGATCTCCAGCAGATTGTATAAATGTACCCATTGTGGTTTATCATAGGTAAACAGGCATTGCAGGTAATCCTGTTCTAGTTCTTAAAGTTGTGTAAAAGTATCATACACATATATTCCATTGACTGTTGTAGTCCTRTGTTTCTACTTTTCATAACAATTGTTTAAACATATTCACCAACTGACAAACATGGAGCTATGCTTGAAGCATTTATGTACWAAATTTGATGATATTTTTTGAATTTAAGCCAAAGAACTTTTTTGGATGGACCAGMTAAAGAAAAGATGAAGCAGAAATACCAGACACATGGAGAATTATCTTCATGGGTGCCTTTTAGGATCCAAATTTTGATGCCTTTTTTAAAAAATGAGGTGAAGTACAATTGAAACATCTTTAAGGAATTAGGTTTTAAATTTCACTCAGAGGAGAGCAGTTTAGAGGGAAAAAAAAATGTATATACTCCTTTTTGAAAGGACGAAAAAATCACAAAGGGTACACTGATCAACACCCAACTGGGACTGTGCTAAGAAGCACATGGGAATGGGAGGAGTGGGAGAGTGGGATGTGCCTGTGYCTTGTAGATGCTACTTGAAGCTACTTTTCCCTGCCTCATGCATATGCAAGAGTAAAATCCCAGGGCTCTTATCACTCACCCCATCTGGATTTGAGGCCACTCCCCAGGCAGGTAAATTTGTCAGGAGCTTTGCCTGGGCATTATGAGCTGCATTTGGCCTCCAGGTATTTGCAATTGAGGAAGCTTTCTCCAAGGTCAGATTTTGCCACTCTTGCTGTCATCAAGCAGTCCCTTACTTTCCAATCCGTTTGCTCTCTCTCAGGTCTCTATTTGGCCCTCAATTAACAACATAGATAAGGTATCATTTACATTACACTGAGATTTTTATTAGCATCAGAGAAATTAATTCTGCATGACATCTCTAGATGTGTGCTAYCTCTAACAAATCAATGGATGAATAGCTGTGTAGGGGCAGGGGAAACTGAAGAAGAAACTCTTGAACTCCATTCTTGCCTCCATAACCAAAGTACAACATGCCCTGCTCAGCTCTGATGCMTTTGTGCCTACGCCTCCACATAAATATTTTAACTCATTTTATTATTGGTTATTGTTATTGGTTGTACAATTCCATAAAGATGAGCTCAYTGCAAAACACATGGCTGGTGGTGTTCACTATAAATTAAAGTTTTAAGTTTTGCAGAGCTTATATATATATTCAATATATTTATTATAGACCATTTTCTCTCTATTTTTTTCACTTCACATAAAACCAGGAAAAATGTGTTTCCTCTCAACAGTTTTTATATGAAAAGGAAACAAAACACATTTCAAATATGTATATATATTCCAATAGCATTAAGAAAAAAATGTAGAAGAATTAAAAAGGYTAGAGAAAATAACTAATCACAGTATTTCAGCCAAACAATCTCTTTTGTCAGCTATATTCAGTCAATATAAGACAGAAAAATGAAGACAAGACAGTGTTAGGTAGAACCTCCTGTCTGTAGTTAGCCAAAATGTAAATATAAGTGCAMCTCCAATCTTTCCTCACTCACTGCGAGCAACATTTCTTCCACAGAAGCAATGTCTCCACATTCCCTCAGGAAATTCCCATGGGATTTTCTGATCATTTTAATTCTCCTTTTTAGAAATTTCATAYTGTATTCTTTCAGAAATTTTTATTTTCTCTTCTGTGTTTGTAGCATATTTGGCAGCAGATGAGGTTTTATACGTTCATTAGGCAGAAATCCTTCCCAGAAAGCTCACACAATTTCCCAGAGCTTGGTGTTTCCTACCYCACTCAAAGACAGAATGTGAAGGTTCAACTTTTCGGGTCTCTCCCAGAGCCCAGGATCAGCAAGCAGTGAGTGAAATAGTTTGTGTTTGCCTGTGTCTGAATGAGCCTCATCACATACTGCCATTGATTATTCTAATGGAAAGAGCATGGAGTTAGAATCCAGAATTTTGCTAACAAGTGTCTTGGATATGCCTCTGCCCTCAGAAGACTTCTCCCYTTCCTGAGATGAGAGCATAATTCTTTCATTAGCAGTGGGGTCCCTGGTAGGAAATTTGCTGGAAAAGAACAGAAACACAACAACCAGGAAGTCCAGCTRGTAGAAACAACCAAACTTCCCAGCTTCTCTGGGAAGGGCTTCATGGTGACATACACACACCCCTGACATGATAGAGGCCCAGGAATAGGGAGTGACAAGGCAAATTAATCTCCCCAGCTGTGACCAAGTGACAGAACTAAAGACAACTGCCAAAAAAMCACAGAATCCCAGTCAAAAGTATTCATCAGTTAGAAGTTCTGTAGGTTATCAGGGAGGAATGCAAGGTGAAAAAAGAGTGCAGAGAAGATGTAAGGCAATGAACCGTCCTAAATACTTTGTTTATATGGCGCTCTAACTATGATATAAACTTTTTCCTTCCACATCCACCTGCCAGTGATCTTGGGGGAATAAGAGCATGAGAAATGCAGGGCCAAATATGACAAATATACCCAYAGCTCTGTCTTTGATACCACCCAGGAGCAGTTGCTTAGAGTGTGTTTCTATAAATGAGTAGGGTATCTATTTGCAAAAAAAAAAAATGTTTTGGATTTTCGAGATTGGAAGAGTTTGGAGTTGGATCCAAGTCATTGTACGTAACAGTCACTGATGATCTCAGCTGACATGTTGGTCTAATTTYCACTTTGAAGACATTTATACTTTTGTCCCTCTGCATTATACACTTATAGTCATTGTGTGAAAAATTTTTGCGACCACGCTACTAGTCCCTTCATTAGGTGATCCCCATTTTGTGAATTTTGTGGGAATTATGCTTCTGTAACAGTTATGGAGATCTGTATACGTTGTGTTCTTTGCTAACTGTTCTTTAAAATGAAGAATCCTTTGTTCTGTAGTTACAGTAAGGGGTAAGGAACACAAGAATATATAATAAATACAGATGTAGGATCTGGAAGTATGGTGAATGCTCCAAATGTTATGCACATTGCTACTATTAGTCATCCATTAAAATTAAAACCAGCCAATTCTTAAGTCCTAAACAGATACATTTGATGCCTTGTCCTATTTTTCCAGAGGAGAACCAGATTCAGAGAGGATTTTACCAGATTTTCTTCTTGTGGTCTTGTCCACTTAAATCTGCATATTGGACCTCCAATATATGTTTTAATTGTGGTGTGCCTGTCCCCAAAAAGAGTGAGCTTGGACCCCATTGTCATTATTGGCCTTTGAAACTCCATCTGCACTGTGACTGTCCTTAAACCTCACTGAAACTTATGAGACAGAGCAGGACCAAATTTCCCTTGAGTCTTGCCTTTGACTCTTTGCCAGATAGAAGCCCTTGGCAGAATCCTCTTCTCTACAGCAGGGAAATGTATTTTCTTTCAGTAAATACTTATGTGTTATGTGTTTCTGAATTAAAGATAGCATGTAGCATTCTGTTCATCACTTCAAAAACAGCAAAAGCAGTTTCTGTAATRTTAGGTCAGGGAAATGTTTTTTCCAGTACTGACGGTTGTTCTATAACTAAACTGAGTATTCTCATTTCTAGAACTGCCTCTTTCACCTTTAGTGTTGCTAAAACAATGGTCSACAGAAGCTCTTTTTGGCCTTCAGAAGAGGCATATTCCAGGAGGACGTTGTTTTCCATTCCTTCCCCTAAAGATCATAGGAAGCTGAAGATTATTGCTGCAAACATTCCCTTTCAGTTTAGAGGTGCTGGAATCCTTGTTCCACTCCAAAGTTTGTCAGAGACCCAGCCCTTTTTAGGAGTCTTGATGTGAAATTTGGCTCAGACAAGACTCCTGTGTGCCTTCTATTAAGAAGGTTTCAGGGCACCAGAAAAGCAGCCAAATCCTCCTTCACACAATGTCCTGACTGTGGGTGGAAAACACATTTTTCCTCAAGGTACTGAAAGGGTGGATTGCATTCCTTGGCCTCCAGAAGGGGAAGGCCTCATGTAATTCTCAAAAAGTAGCTCATGGCTCATACTTGGAAGGRCAGCTGTAGGCAAAAATAGTGGCAACAGGAGTGGCAGCTTTCCCCTGGAACAGGTTTTTTTGTAGAAGAGCACTGATAACACTTCACTTAGGACAGCTAATAGAAGAGTTTGACCCCAAATGGACTTTGACACTTACATCCCCTGCAGTGCTGGGTCATAAAACTGCGCTGGAAAAGCCACACTTGCCTCTTCTACCACCTCATTCAGCCTGCTGAATTCTTCTGCACTGAGCAAACTTGTTTTCTCCATTTTACCTTAGGAGGTAGGAGAGATATCATTCACTGATGTCAATATGGACACATCCCCATCAAATTTGTTTCCTTCTGCCCTTCACAGCTCTCCAAAAACATGCCCCAAGCACCTCCAAGTGAATATGTGCCACCTTTTAAGGCAAATGACACATACCCTCGAAAAAACACTGCTCCATAGGCTGTAGTGTACTCCTCCTATCAAACACAGTGAGTTTGAAAAATGTACACAAGAATGATTAGTATGTTTGATGGTTTTTGCTCGGACACAGTTAATTATCTTCAAAGTAGCCAGTAGGGGCCACACTGAAAACTAGGGCTATGTGSTGAAAACAGTGTTGGTAACACAGGGRTCTTWTAGTTAYYGCTGAACAGTTCTTACACAGTCAAGGCCTTTTCTGTTCCTCACCCCACCCCACCACAGAGAATGCTGGGGGTGCACAAAAAGTTCAGAGAGGATCAGCTGGGACAGCTGACCCTAAGGGATAAYCCACATCATATGGCATCATGTTCAGCRTAWATAACKGGGRRRARRARARARARAGRGAYGRCAWWTGTCAWCCCAAGTCAYCYTTAGGCTGCTTTCCTTTAGRTGGCTGAACACCTGCCTGCCCATGGGAAGTGGTGAATAAATTCCTTGTTTTGACCTGATTTTGTGTGCGGCTTTTGCGTTACCTACTGAACTGTTTTTATCTCACTCATGAGTTTTATCACTTTTACTCTTCCAATACTTTCTTTCATCTCATTGGGGAAAAGTGAGTGAGCAACTATGTGGGGCTGAGTCGACATCTGGAGACTAAACCACGACATCATGCCTTAGAGCTACTAGGGAGCCGTGGTACTCCCACTTCATGAAAAAGGCCAACATGACCATGGGACACCCTGCAGTACTTGGACTGGTGGGCAGCAGATCTCTCTTTCGAGAGAATGGCCTTGGCAGATGTGTCCCATGAAGTCCTAACTCATCTTTTTGTTAGCCTCAAAAGCATTGAATTCCTAAATCCCTCATTCTGGCAAGACAAGTAGCAAACATCTCAGGACTCCTTTCTTCAGATAGAGATACTAAGAAATTCCTGGAAACAGTACAGAGAGAACATGTTTCACGTACCCTTGGATATTTTCACATGCTACATGTAGTTCACTGGTTAGCATAGGAAGCTAGTGAGAAATGTGTATTGGATGCTGACAGCTGTAATCCTAAACTCTAAACCAGATACTGTTAAGAAACCATTATGAAACTCTTGCGTTTTTGTCTTTTCCTTTGTCCATGAAACAAGGAAATGCTGTCATGATAACACCACTGAATTCCATGGAGACAGAGTCATATTTATGTCTCATGTTAGAGCTTTTACATACCRTGGTCTCATCCTTACCTTTGCACCAGATTATTTATTTGATTTCTTTTGTTTTTCACAACCTGACCCCAACACAGTGAAGCCAAAATGAATATTCTGGATACACACAGAGGTGTTTTTAGAATCAGGATAGGACCAAAGTTTTCAGACACCCTGATGTTGTTTGCCTGTTTCACAGATAGGACAGAAAGTCAGACAGYTAGCCAGAGGCTATTTTAGGTGGGTGTCTAATTGCAGTAAGTTTGTTGTGAGCTAACCAGATTAGATCTACCAATTCAGGCTAGAGATCATGCCACCACCAGAGTACCGGCAGCCTTCTTGGCTTCCCGAGAAGTGTGCCAACTCTGAAATCTGGAGAATATTGGGGATCATGCCRTACATGTCATTTTTCTTTGGTCAAAAAATTAAAATCTGAAGTTTGTGTTCACAGAGCTGTCCCATAGCCATCGTTTAAGGTAGTCTCCAACCGTCTCACCTCCTACACATCAGGTCATTGCTTGTGAGTCATGGCAGCAGAAAGCATAAGGATGTCAAGGAAGGATGTCAACAATGGAAATTTCCATTACTAGGGTTTCCCTTTGGCATAATAGAATGTTTGCAGTAACCATGAGGATTGTGTCAGATGTTGCCCAACCAGCTCTCCTTCTCACTGCTGGGGGGTTTTCTAGTACCTGAGTTCTGTAGTGGCATAAGAAAATTCAGTCTTGGTGAAATGGGTGGGGGAGCTTTAGTGTGCAGGTGCAGGCTTAGTGGATGAGGCTGGCCAAGCACAGATATGAGAAATTCAGGCATGCTGAGAGAGAGGTGCGGATGGACAATGTATGTGAAACAGTCATGGCTACTACAGGGTAAGTAATGAGTCCTACTTGCCAAAGGGAATTCCTGCTCACTGCAATTTTCCATCCTCTTCATAATTTCTTGACTTTGTGAGAGCTGTGCCAGCTCTAATGAATAATMATTGCATGATAAACCTTTGATTTTATTATCTGTTTGCCATATGAATTTGAATTCTAGGTGTTGACAATGACACACCATAAAATCAACTGACTTGACCAGTCTGGTCTCACTTGTAAGACTGATGAAAGGAACACAAAGTTTAAATGGTGCAATCCCCACCAGGAAATCAACCAGTAAAGTGAAAACAGCCCCTTTTTTTCCCCCAGACTAAGATGAAAATTAGTTGCTAACCCCACTAACAGCAAATAATGGTTTCTGCATTTTTCTTAGATGTTGTGTTGTTATTGGATGTATTTTCTATGCACTATATGAGGTAATGCTTAATGTTCCTTAATAAATAAGCCTGAGGCATGTTCACAGTTGGCATGGTGGATAATATTTTTAGTGGAAGAGGGTGGTAGTGTGCTGATGATGTACCTGATAAGATAAAGAGAGAAAAAGTACATTTTTCTGCATGTTTAAACTTTTTTAAATTAGAAAATGTGATCAGCTCAATGTGATGATTCATTTGGAAAACAACACCGTGAAACCAGGCCTAATTTATAAATTGACTTGGTTTTGCTGCTGCCACTCCCATAAAATACAGGTAAATAGAACGTGCATTACATGTTCTGAGAAGAACTAATCTTCCCCTTTTTAGTCTGCCAGTGTGAAATTTCTTATGTGGATCTTCAGCCACACCATTGCTAGATCTTAAGGGAAAGCAAGAGTAGATGGGAAGCTCTTCAGGAAATGAATTGTGCAGAAGGAAGCTGATGAATCACTCGGTTGGATTTTGTGTTCTGAGTCAGAACCAGGTTGGTGCTTGGCAAGGTCATGATGTCGAATTGCTACATTTTGGGTGAACAATGCCATAGTGCTTTTCAGAGTAGTGGTTTCTGTGAACTCCCAGTTTGAAGAGTACATTTAAGCCTTTCCTCTTTAAAATTATTCTACAGCTTGAAACGAACTTTGTCAACATCTCCTCAGTTCCTCTCCACTTTCATCATGTCATGCTATTCCGTGCCCAGCACTAATTGCCCTCTTTCTCACTGTTCTTACATGAYGTCTATGATTCAGACACTGCTGCAGTGAACCAAAAGTCTGTAATGACCTCAGCAGCTTGTGGGGTGGGTCTGAAAAATTTTGCCAAATGACAAAGAAAAACACTTAACTCTCAGATTCCTTCTTCAAAGCGCCCTCTTTGAGAGAAGGACCAGCAGCAAGTTCCTTAGAATAACATTTTAACTCCAAAATCATGCTACCTAGACAAAAGTCTTCCCCTGATGCTCCATGCAGACCTGCTGACACAGGTTTGTGTTCAGACACTGATCAGCTTCTCTCAGCATCTCTTTCTGTGACACACTTTCCAAAGCCAGTGAGATTCTCTCATTTATTTATATCTCCCTATGTGTTTATATGTTTGACAGTTACTGAAGTGAATGTATGAACTTCTTCATTATCATTCTACTCCTAAATGCATATTTTATGGTAACATAGGCAATATTAGTTCACAATTTCATCACCAGTCATAAAATTGTTACCTCTCTTTTCTTGACAATTTCTTACTGCATCAAAACGAATTTTAACATTGTTACTTGGACTTCTAGGTAAAATAAATTACACTGACTTTTCTATTCTTACCAGTTGTTGTTGCTAAGTTCAACAAAACACATAACCTTCAAACATACAATTGCGTGCCACCTGTTTCAGGAAGGTTATAGCTGCACAAAATTCTGTTTGCGTTTTGATAGCAGAGGTGACTTACTGTCCTTTCCTGGATACTTGGTGTTCAGACAAGTTGTTCAAGTTATCTTATATGTATTGTATACACAATATGTATTTATATAAACATGATTTCCTTCAATCTATCACACAGTTCGTCATGGTGAGTATAAAGAAAACCTGTTCTCCCAGCTCTGCAGATGGCAGAGAGGCATAACAGAGGTTAGAGCAATATCAATATTGCGATCGTATTTAAACAGTTTGAGCCACACAGATGGTGAGCCTCGACTGGGCCTTTTAGTTCTTTTAAACCACAGTCAATATGGGTTTTATCACTAAAGGGAAACAATGAAAGGTCTTTCTTTAACCTCAGTGAAACCATCGTTCTGGGGGAAGAGAGCAGTGTCATTTACAGTGCAAAACTCTGCTTTCTGGGAAGTTCCCATGTTCTTTGCATCATGAGCAAACTCTCTGCAGATCTGGAGCTGAGGTGTTTTACTTTGGTGCTTTGAGCTAATAAAGGTAATTTCTTTCAGAAAATGACTCAAAATTTTATCACCACGGGCAGAATTCAGTTGCTCAAACATAGCTGCCTCGTGCTATCTGAGGCAGACTCAGATCCCTAATGCATCAAGATATCCAAGGCAGCAGTGTGGCACCAGCAGACACAGGGAACCTGTGCAGCAAAGCTGGTGATGCGTCAGTATAACATCCTGTGTTCAGATGGTTCTACATGACAATGTTTAAGCAGTTTTTGTGAGTCCCACAGACAGGATTCCCATCACAGGATCTGAAGGCAGGGGTCTGCTCACAGGAGTTTGTGGGGAAGCCTGGTGGTGAAGTTCCCATTGTAGCCAAGGGAGCTCAGCCTGGCTGCTCACAGCATGGGCACTGCAGGTCTCTGAAACAACCCAGGGCATCTCGTATGGTTGGAGGAGTGGTGACTCTGTCTGTGTCTGTGTACAAGTAGATGAGACAGGACTGCACTCTGGGCCTGAGGGMTAATGCCAGGATGTGGCTCACAAGCGGTGTAAAGCTCCTCCATCCCCAAAACAAAGTAATTGCATCCATAATTTCCTTAAGGGAACAGTGCTTGGCCCATGTTATCCTCTAAACCATATCCATGCTCCTTCTGACAGGTTACCAGCCAGCACCAAAACTGGCCTATGGTGTATCTTAAAGCATAGAAAAATAAGTATATTCACAGGACAAAAATGGAGCCTGTTCCTGAGCCATTTTTAAACCTCCAGAACGTAAGTATGTTGTTTCAAGTAAATACTTTTCTTCTATATCCATGAGAAAAGGATAATATTTATTTCTATTTTTAAACCTCAAGATATTAATATCTAATTCTTATTTTTGACATTTTCCCTGTTCAAAAGCTTTAAGAAATATCATCACTGTGGAAAATTTGCTGTATAAACATAACTACGTTTATTTCTGTAGCACCACAAAAYACAACAGAACACAATATCCTTAATGAGAGCATAAATCTCATTTTTAAAAGAATACAATTTACGTGTTTTTAGACATCAGATCATTACATATTTACATTTTTTTTCTTATGGTTAAAAAAAAGGTAAGTTTTTCAAGAGTCTATTCTAGTTATTTTTCAGGTGTATCTCTAATGCTCAATGGCTGTATTTCAGAGATACAGTTTCCAGTAAATGTCATGTCTTTAAATTCTGTGAACATGTATTCTTCTTCAGACCTAATAGCTACCCAGGTGAACCAGCAGCCAGAATAGGAACAGACACCCATACTAATTCAGTCTACCCCTAAACAAATATTATTTGCTTATAAGAGGGTTTGCTTTATTATAATCATATATATTTTCCATGTCTAAATTGAGCTTGGAGAGGATGAGGGACTCTTTGTATAATAGTCCATTACATTATGTAGCTAGACCTTTAGTATCAGTTATAAATTAAAGTTTGGAATAATTTGGGCATTTTATAATATAAAAATAGTGAAACTAAGAGGAAAATCAGGTCAGTATTCTCTTAAATTAAAGAATATTTACTCCCCTCTGTTCTGAAAATGGCTCTTTGTTGYCATATCTCAAGATTTTATTATGAACCCTTGTGATAATCAATATTTTTCTTCAAACTTCAGCTCCTCGAGTATTTTACTTACAGAAGAATCTCAGCTTTTGTTTTAAATAAAGTGGCGTTGCAGAAATGCTTGAAAATGTGAACAATGTATAACTCAAATGTGGCTGATCTGGGTGAAAAGGAATTTTCACCACCATTAAAATATGTCATTCACTTTTTCAACAACCTTGTGTAGTTCTGACATAGAGAGAGAAAGGAAGAATTTATTTCAGTGTAAGATTTTGACAGTATAATAACTTGATGGAGGTGTTTGCATGAAAAAGTTACTGAAATCCTAATTTCAGGCAGACAATTAGTAATAATTGACATATACAATGATTTATTGCCAGCCAAGGACATAGTTTATTAACAGACATAACTGACAGCAGCTGCAAGAAGTTATGCGTGAAATCCTGATTTAATTCCAAAAGTTACATATGCTAATGTGAAGGTGGCATATTACTTGCTAGTCTGAGAGAAGGCAAAGGTACAGAGACAGTCCTGTGTGCATCTTCTTTGTAATTATGTGGTTAACTGMCATGCTCATCACACTGGCACGCCAAAATGGTGGCTGCATAATGAGATGCTCCAGCAAAAACACACATTTTATATAACTGCAAATGCATGAATCAATCTCCCAGTTCAAAGAGTTTTCCCCCATTCTTTTCCAAAAGCAARCCCATCTAATTCTGCTTGAGGCAGGAGATGTGTTGCTGGGCACAGTAAAACCGCATATTGTTTTCCCCATGTACCCRGCACACGAGCCAAGACACCAAAGGGCACATTTTGGAAGCCCCCAGGGGCTCCCAGTCACACTGGCAACAGACTGGCCCTTCCCAAGGGATGTGCTTGGTCTGTATCTCCTAACCAGTCTCACCCACTGTGTTTGTCTGCCTCTCACAGATTGCTTTGTGTTGGCATCCACCYCCTGCACGGCGATGCCAGGGGAGTGAATAAACACCGGGATACCCTGGCACTGGGAAACATTTTTATAATGATGAAAAATGAGGATTCCACAGACAGTGTGACTCAAGTTTTCTCTTCAAAGATGAGTTAGTTGAAGTCTTTACTGCTGGTGCCTAATGCTATGTGAGAGCAGTGGGGGTTGAGGGCAAAAGCAGTTTATTCTCCTTTTCCTCTCGGCACTGTCTGGAGAAGAGGCAGCCCACTGCTAGCACAGCTATTCCTTTGCTGACAGCTGGGAACAAGGAAACATGGTATTTTGGATAAATGGAGCAAGCCAAGATGCCGTGCTCCCTACACTGAGAAAATCAGGCAACAATCCCTTTTGTAGACCAAGAGGCTCAGCATCAAACTCCTGCCTGCTCACCTGAGTTGTTTTTCTCCCAGCCTCTTGCCAAAATGTCTGGATGATATAATCTCTACCTGAAAGAGTGGCAAAGCTGTTGGAATGTTTAGTTGAGTGTCTTGGTTTGCACAGGACTGGATATCAGAAATGAGAGTCTTTTGCTAAAAGCAATTACATGTATTAATTACCCCAAATACAATTATTTTCTTTCTTTGCACAGAGTTGTGGACGACAAAACATTATTAACTTACATGTTTTATTTACTAAAATCAAATGAGATCAAGACACATGGCATGTAATTTTGTTTAGCAGTTGGGAAACAATGTCCTACTGCACCTGCACGTACCTTTGAAGCTGAGTTACATTACTGCAAACAGGTAGGAGTAGAAACAGAGAAGGATATCTGATGTGGTAACCTGGCAGTGTGTTGCCAAGTACTTGGCTCCTAAATATTTAGGAGCACCATTTCACCCATAGTTTACATGGTCACACTAATTTTTACCCCAGCSCTGTAATAGCTGTTTCGTTTTGAGAGAAAGTGTAATCTATGACTGACGTTAAATAAACTCAGTTATCACTAAGATAACAAGTCTAAGAGAGCATCTCAAGGTAAAAGTATTTTAAATGTGTGTGATAAAACAAAACACAAAGATCATAATAATAAAAAGAAAATAATTTTGTGGTTCTGATAATTAATTATATTAACTCAGCTCTGGAGGTTCATGGCATTCCTGAATCTCAAAGAGTGAATTACAGCTTTCTCTTGCACAAAGAAGGATTTTATACATTATGTAACTGAGAAGCTTTTGTTTTCCTGTATTCCAAATAAAATTTCATGAACTAAAACAATACTTTGGAACTGGGCTTCACACATTTCAGAGAAATCATTTTGCATAACAAGAATGAAACTGGGTTCCCAGGCAGTAATATTTCATATACATAGTACGCATGAAGCAAGCGGCTTCATATTCCTTGTGCCACAATTTCAGTCAATTTTTATGCACTTTGTTCGCTCTATATTATTCGGAGCTCATTTTAGAAAGAAGGAAATCTGCCTTGCCAGACAATATTGTTATTCCATGTGATTTTCAGTGGAGGAATTTGGAGGCATTGAAAGTGTGATAGAGTATAACACATAGAAATACTACTCCCTTTCTCATTTCCTCTGGGTAAGGAGTAAGTGGGAAAGAAAAGGACACCAGAAAGCATACATTACATTGGGTGCAGGGTCAGAGCAATGTTCATCACCATCATCATCATCTTCATCATCATCATCTTCATCCCAACAAGGGTACTGAAGAGATGTTTTGGTCTTGTGGGTCATCCCACCACCAAGCAGGTCCATGGCACATGCCTGAGGCTGCTCAGCCAAGCCCTGCTCCAAGCAGGGAGCCCATTGCAAACCACAGCTGAGCCCTTGGAGCAGTCCTGGGCTGCTGCCTGGTAGCATGATGTCCTGCACGTATCCCATTTCGTTGAAAGGGCAGAGTTAATGAATGTTTGGGTTGTCTGAACAAATACATTTGCCACACTCGAAACCCTACGGATATCACTGCCCCCACCACGCCATGAGTGGAAGAGCAGCCTGTGTCTGAGTGCAGGTACCTACAAGGAGCCCAAAATACTAATGCCATTCAGACACTGAGCTACCTTCCTCTACTTCTCCATGAATACTTCCTAGTAGCCTGATGGTATGTGATTCAGAGCTGCTGACTTTAGCAGCTAATATTTACTTCTCTAAAGATAATGTAGTGTTTTGACTGTAGTGGAGAGAAATAAGCACACTCAGCTGGTGATTCAACTATCTAGTCTAGATTCTTGTTCTGCACAGGGGTGATTTTCCTGTCTCCTGCCATTCACTGAAGACACAGCCAGATSAGCTAACTTCTGAACTTTTTGAGGTATAATGTTAAATGAGATTAATCCATGCCTAAGTGCTTCCTTGTGAGCTACTTGTTTACAGATCACAAAGTGGAACAAGTGTAACTAGAAGAAATAAAATTCAGGTACACAATGAAATGGCTTTTATGTTGAGTTCTGTTGTCACACGTGCAATTTACCCTGCTAATAAAAATGAAAGTAAGGTTTTTATGTGCACCTGCGCATATGTTCATGTACACAAAAAATTAAGGTGTGTTATGAAACTACGTGTTCTAGCCAAATATATGTGACAAACTTCCAAGCACAAAAAAACTTCCTCCTTTTTTGGTGTATGTATGTATGCATGTATGTATGCATGTACATATATATATAAACATATACACACACATACATACATATATAAAGGAGTCAAAATAAAACACAGMAACCTATTTGTCCTGTGACAGCGTACATCTGAAGTCCAAGTGCACATTTCACATCCTTTAATGCCATGCCATAACATAACATGCWGTCCTTCCAAAATCTCCCCTTTTTGGAAAAACAATTGAATACATATACTTACACATACTCTAGTATATGTAATGGTGGTTCTGAGTCAAGTTTAGTTTGCCATATTACCCATTTGACATGGTAGAGATAAACAGATAGATGTACACCTGCGTGTGACTGTGGCCAATTGTCCACACACCTACACACAACATAAGCACTGGTGTGTCAAACCTGCACGGCTTGCTCCACACAGCTGGAAAACAGCCTTGAAAACTTCCCTTGGCCTAAGATGGTRAAAGGCATTGGAAGGAGCACCAAACCCCTCTCTGTTCGCTTTGCTGATGGTGTTTACAAGAGGACAGCAGAGATGGCAGGGCTGCTCTSTCAGATTGCCAAAGAACGTGTCCCCATGCCCCAGAGAGCTTAAAATCAGGCCACGTGGTCAACAGGGAGATTGATCCCATCCCAGGACTGGCACAGTGACAATGTCGCTTCAAACAAACTAAGCAGAGCTGGGGATAACCTCATCAATGCAGGAAAAGAGTAGTAAAATAAGAGTGTACCAGCCATAAAATAATTTATTTGGAATATGCGCCTAAATTTTGTAGATTTAAAACAYTCCTTGCTATAACATTTTATGCAGAAACTCACTGTRTTGTGACTTATRAGATGATGTCAAGAACAAGAAATCAATGAGTTGCCTAGATCTACATCTATATTTTAATAAAAAAATATTATCTACAATGTAGTCTCTTAACTTCTCTCCATGTAATAATATCGGTAATCCTTATTATGTAAGTCATAAATACAAATAGTCTGAAAAGTAAATTAGCTGTTTTCCTAGCTGTAGTGATTGCATTCTATTTCATTTACTTTTGAAAATACATCTCAGGGCCAAATGTTGCCCTTACAAGTATTTGTCTCTGAAACTATGACTGTAGGTCTGAGCTGAAAATCTGTAAGAGCAGAATGACTGGGTTTTTTTCTCTTACCCTGCCTACATAATTCCCTATAGACCTTATCCAAAAACTTTTGAAATCAAAGGAAGTTTGTAATGACCTATATGGATTTTGAAGTAGAATTAAATTATTATAAAATGGYTTTAATTAGAAAAAAACAAGGTAGTTCTTCAAAGCCAAAACTTTTCATTTTCATAAGAAATAGGGTTTTTTAATGTACTCAAAGTCTTGAAAATAATTTGAAAAAAGGTTGGAATAGGTGAAATGTAATAAAAAAGAGCTCTGCTTTTCCTCTTCTCTTCGTTTTTGAGAAATGTTGGCTGCAATAATAACTACGTTGTTCACATACGATTTTAAAGCAAACATTTCCTTATTACCGAACTAAAAACATTGAAGTATGTGAGCTGCATGTTCTTTTGTTGTCTTTCAAAAATATTACGAAATTTGAGATTTCCTTCCTCATCAGTAGTGGGATTTTTTTCTTTAAGTATGAAGAAAATTTCAACGGATGATATTTGTGAAGAACTCCACTTTGGTCCATGCCTTTAGGGGCAAAACAAGTGATGAGGAAGTTCATACTTCATGATAATGCCAGCTGTAATTTCCTTTACACTGAGTTAGTCCCACTAAAAAGAGACAGAGCTCGTTGTGTTTAAAAACAGAAATTTGGAAAAAAAAACCAAACCCAATCCAAACTATTTGTCTCTTCCCAAACCTGCAAGCCACCCCCGATAACATATTTGCTGTCACCAGAGGAGACAAGGGTTGATGACTTGAATCTGTCAGCTCTTGTCTTCCAGGTTGCTAATGAGCTGAACATTCAGCTGCTAAGTGAAATTGTGATGGACAGACCTTCCACTCTTCCCACTKCATTACAGGATAAAGGAAGTTTTCCTATTGAGACTAAACATTGTCTGTAATATCTCAACAGAATAACTGCTAAAGTGTTTACTGAGGAACGTTCTACTGTTGTAGAATTCCAATTCTTTATGGAAATGCATTAATAAACAGATTTAGGGTATAACTTATTAAACTGAAATGAGGTRCTCTCTTGAGAGATAGAAATTCAATCAAAAACTACTAAAGGAATAATAAATGTTAACTGTTCCAAAATGCAGATTTTTTTGCATAATTTGAATGAACATCATCATCAACTGTGAAATTACAGAACAACACAAAAAAACCAAAGCAAACAAAACAAAACAAAAAAAAAAGTAAAGGAGAAACAAAGGTCTGTGGAATTGAGAAGGAATGGCAATAATAAAAAATAACTTCCATGGTGGTTTGACGCCTAGAACCAAACCCTTGAAAAATATTCAAATACACTAACATGCACTGACTGTAGAAATAGGCATTTGTGTTGTGAGCTGAGCTGAATTTAAAATTCCAGCTCTGTAGAATATGAAATGTTCAGATCCACGATCAGCTTATTGTTCATTGAATGGAAGTCACTGCCTCTCTACCCATACAGTCTTGGCCCATGACTCACCAGAATCAATGTGATTAGCAGTCTGGCCTGCAAAATAGACAAGATAAAGTTTAGTTACATTATTTGGCACTTCTCTCACCTATCACAGTGTGCAATTATTTGCTGCACAATGCAGCCATGCAGAGGTTTGGATGTGGTACAATATTCAATTTGTGTGTCCTTTGAAAATCAATTGAAGCATTATGGAGACAGCACAATCATCTGTAGGACATGCAATCAGCCACCCAGCTCTTTGTTTGTTGTAACAATATGGAGGAGTTATTTTGCCAACACTTTTATAATGTGGGCTAATGTCATGCAACTGCACTTGATATCATGTCTAGGAATGGGCATTTGACATTTCCCAAAGTATTTTCAAAACCTACTGTTTAACCTATATGATATGAGGAAAAGAAGCTTTTGCAGAAGCCAGCTCACAAGCTTTAAAATCAGGCTTACAAACTTCTCTTTGTGTAATAAAACCCCTGAGAAATCCGGGAGAATTCAGAACTGCCACTGGAGCAGGTCTTTAAAAAGACATCTCTGTTATATTCAGCAAGTTTTKAAATCTAACTCCTATTTTACAATGCAAAAAAGCAAAGAGGGGTGTTTTAACCTCTTGACTAGATGTAATGTTGACCTTGGAGAAACCAAGCAGGAAAGGGGAACAAGAACACTATGGCATAAGTCCTGAAAAGCAGAGTGAAGAATTGATGCGAATGTTTGGGATGGTGTGTACCGGAACAGACCTGCTGTCAAGTAACCAGGAAAATTAGGAGAGATTATTCATCTGACTCGTCTGAGAAATTTTGAAATGAGGAAAAGGATGCCTGGTATTTTTTCATCTAAGACAGCAAGGCTGTAAAATCATGTAGGTGCCAACTCCAATCTTTGCAGTAGCTCAACAAAATAGAGTTGGTTCAGTAATTGAGGCTCATAACTTTGGAAAGGAGTACTTGAAATTTATATCTTGAAAAAATGGCATTTATAGTTCCGTTCAAATCCATTTCTCCACATGCATAAATGATAGACTAAAGAGCATTGTCCATTGCAATAACCCACTTTGGCTCAGATGAAGAGTGAGATTAAGCAACATTTGAAATCTAGCTTTGGATTATACTTGCGCAACACTGTAGTTTTACATTAAGTATTTTCAAGGTGATAGGTAGAAAAAGGAGACGCTTGCTATATAAGGTATATTCTCTTATTGGTCAAACCTACATCAGCCATGTTTGTCATCTCTCAGGTTATGTTTACACTATCAAACAGCTAAAGTCCCCAGTTATTCTTGGGTCTCATTCCCTCACAGCACACACTACATAAATTTTCATTTGCTGCTAAGCTATTAGTCTAAGAGATCTCAAATGATATTATTATATTGGCTACAGACAGAGATATAAAATGCTATCTGTATTTAATAGCTGTSGCAGTACCATGAGATGCTGCAAACTACATCAGATCAGACGTGTTGAGCTTTCCCTATAAGAGGCTACACTTGAGCAGTGCAGATGCAATCATTCTGCCCCCCTTGGCTGAGGATCCTGCTGTCAGTCTCTGGAGTGAGTGTGTCTACGTCCCACCATGCAGTGCTTTGCAGAAATAGCTCATCTGGCTCTTAATAAACCCCATTCTGCAGAAGAGTGAGGTGATATCACAGAGATTAATGGCTTCTTCACATAGCTCTATAATAAAAAATGTCCCATCTTTTTATTCTGAAAAGTGWGAAAAATGAAAGAGGGAACATCATGCTTTGTGATTTATCTTTATTTTTCTTCCCATCCRATATAGCAACTACCATGTCCCCTGCAAGGTTTTCCTTAACATGGCTAGCAAAAGCACAGTAGGAGATACCAGTGAGGAATGTACATCTTGCAGTAAGAAATCCATTAATTAATAAGGCCCTAGCAATGACTGACAGTGTTTCAAATTTTTCAGAGCAAAACTATTTTGCTAAAAGTTCCATAATCTTAGGTAAGTGAATGGCCTGATATTTGATAAAAACATAGAAGTTAACGTACTCCAAGTTCAAGTAAGGGAAGAAGCCATGAGTCAATCTGACTTCCCAGCACAGTTGCTCTTTTATTGTTTGCTTATTTTTGCTTTTTCTGTTTTTTTTTTTTTTAATTTTGTTTTGTTTTGTTTTATTTGGATAATGCTTCCCTATCCATGAAGTGCTCTTTTTTTTTTTTTTTTTTTCATTTTGTTTTGTTTTGTTTTATTTGGATAATGCTTCCCTATCCATGAAGTGCTCTGTCAGTGCTGAATATCTAACTTTTATGGCAGTCAGATATTCATTAGGTAGTTAAACTAGGTGAGCAAGGTACAGGACTGTAAGAGAAGTGTAARCAAGAACTTTGAGAATGACTGTTCCCAGTGGGCTGTATTTAATTCAGAATTCTAATTTGCAGCTGAAAGAGTAACTATTGTTCATCTGGATACTGAAGAAAGATTCACCTTGGCAAACACATTTATCAGTGTCAAGGTGGATTTGACCAAAGAGAGATATTTTTGATGCAGAGGTTTCCACCTGCACTGAGGCCAGACTTACTGGTAAGAGGTTGAAATTTTATTAGGTCTGTTATTATAGCTTGGAAAGGTAGACAAGACTTCAAACCTACAAGCCCTTTTTCAAATGAGAAAGACTGGAAAGTCCTGAAGTTTTTGCTACTTTTAGCAACACTAATGGTTGTTCAAAGAGAAGATATTGCCTCTACCCACAAACTTTGGTTCACCTTTGCCCTTGAGACAATTAAGGTTACAGCAATATCCGAACCAGTCACCACTTTGTAGGCAGTGGTGACAAACAGGAACTTACTTCATATTCCTTTTTCGATATCTACAAAAGTATGAAATTAACCTTTTACTTATATTGCCTTACGCTTCTTGTCTTTTATTAAGAGATGATAATGATTGACTTAAATGGAAATGTCGCAAGTTCACTCATATCAATCCTATCTGATACCTCTACATTGCAATGTATTTCTAAGCTATCTCAAATACTAGACATAGTGGAACTAAGGTAAAATGGAGTTCAGTGGAAATTAATTTATGCTATGAAATTAACTTTTTGATAGCTAGCATTAAGAAAATGAATTTGCTCATCAGAATAACCTGATGGAAATAATAATGTAACGTGCTAAAGAATGCTGTGAAAATAACTGACTAGTGTGATGTGTTTTGTGACTTGGAACAAGGAAGACCTAAAAAAAAACCAAAAAAAAAAACACTATAAAAAGGGCTTTTTAATTCATTGCCAGTTGTATTGAATATTGTGAGTTTCTAAGAGTTCTCTATGAGTCATCTTCTCTTGGAAAAGACTTCCTCTTCTTCATCATTTATCATAAGATAACAGTGAAAGAAAATTCTGGGTTCAAAGGGCCTTTAGGTTATTGAGAGTTGATGAAAACAATTTTAGTTCTTGTTTATACATAGAAAYACTGCATTTTAAAATTTTTCTATAGTATTTCAATTATTTTTTTTTACATACCAGTCGATAGTTGAGTGTTCTGTGAAAAAAAAATGGGCACATTATTTCAGCACCAGTCCAGGAGTTGAGAAGTCAAGATTACTCTTTCAGCAGSCTTCCTTGGGCACATAGCTTAAGCCTGCTTTTCAAAAGTATTTAGGCATTGCTCCAGTCAGTGTTGCAATGATTCTGTAATCTATCAAGGCTGCTACATGAACTAATAGCTCTAAGTTAAGTCAACACRGCTTAAGCATAAAACAAGATGAAGTTTTTCACAAGGYTAATTAACCCTTGTTAGCAACAGACTACACATGCAACAAATTCTCCAGATCCCCAAGTCTAAAGCAAGGTAAGAATACTTTCTGAAGGACATCTCTACTTTGGTAATGTTATAAAAAATTGTCAGTGTGTTTTTGGACCTAKGAGCTTAAGGGAGTCAACTATACACCATATATGAGCTTCAAAATMTACRTATCTTAATTTCTCTGTCTCATGACTGCAATTACTTACATCTGCAAGGTAATATATGGTCCTGTCTTTATGTCTGGCAACTTTTGAAGTCTTTATCCTCACTAAAAAACCTCTGAAATTGAGAGGTATTGCACCCTATGGCTTACCTATAAGATACTTTTAGGATTTACTCAGATTCAACATCACAGTGTTTCCATGACCAGTGGCGTGTCTACGCTCCAGAGTGACGCAGGAGCGGGGGCCCTTGGCCAAATTAACAGGCTTAGTGAGATGAAGAGGTTTCTGACAAAGCATCCCCCAAATATGCCACGTACCTGGCGTGTGGGAGAGTGAAGTTAATGTCTCTTCCCTGCCGGAAGAGAACTGAACCCTCCAGTTGTTCCTGAGACAGGATCTTGCAGAGTAGGAAAGGAGCTGGGAGCTGCACACCAAAAGGTCTAAGCAATCCTTGATTGCTACTGAAAGGAACTTAACATTTCAAAATCAGCTGCTTCTACTATACCTCATAATGAGCTCTGGCTTTTTAATTAGYGACCTAATGGAAGGCTGTGACAGGCAGATGGATATCACTGCRCCATAGAGCAGCCCCAAAGGCTGTGCAGCAAAGACGGAGCAGCGCTAGGAGGTTGTGGGCACCCATTTCATCTGATTTCATAAGGTCTATTTTCTAAATCACACATCACTGTTGTATGCATCCTCACCAGGTTTACAACATCCCTTTCAGTAAGGGAAGCAAAACTAGATACATGAAAYATGACTTTTCAATGTCACAAACACCGAAACGCCACTGGCCAACTCCAGCTAAAAAAAAAAAAAAAAATCTACTTGTGTAACTGAAAAATGTCTTCWTTTGCTTTTGCAACAACATGCACTGGGAATCATGTTCAGGTAGTTCTGGACATTGACCTCWGTGTTCTTTTTAGTGTCACTGCTTTCTGAATTGAAGTCATCCGGAAAACGTGACTAACTTTTTTTAWTTTAATCTTTCCTTTGGCTGTATGACAATTAATGTTGCTAGATTAAATCTAGCTCTCTTTTGCACTTGATTCTGAGTTCAAAGATTTTGAAACTGGGGTAAGGGGTATATTTTAACTTAGACATATMCCTAATTGCCCATGCTTTTGGTTATTTAATGACTATAAATGTAATACAAGGATCAGAGTGCAGCTTTGTTTCCATTTGCCTAAATYTGCCCACCTTCTATTTCACTATCATGTTATCAGCATCCGAGGAGACACATGGGAGCTGATTTATAGCTATTGCTTGTAAGTCACATTCCTACTGAAAGGTAATAAACTTGTGTATGTATAAATATTAGTACACCCTCACATTTTTTTTTGTTTTGTTCTTTTCCTTGGGATTTCATCAGCAATCTACTCAGAATAACAAAATACTATTACTGAAGCAGCAGTTTCAGGACACAGTAGCTAAGGGGTAAGACCACAGCTAAAGAGTTTGTCTCTTCTGCTCCCTGCCCTTCTGCCCAGCTCTCATCCCAGAGCACAGGCTCAATCATTTGTGCTGGCTAACTGCTCCCGGAGCTACAGCATACACAGAGCTTCCAAAATGGTCTGGGATGAGGAAAGGCTCTGATTAAATGGGGTTCAGAGGGCAGTCTGTCAAACAATTGTGCTGGTGAAGTGGAAGGGACGTGACACTGCAACACTGGGAAGAAGGAGAAGGACAGGCAGGAGGAGGAGAAAGAGTAAGAAGAGGAGGAGGAGGAGCAGGAGGAAGAATTAATAGCTGAAGCTGGATGGGATGGGAATTCCTGAAACTAGCACTGCCACTRAGTCTGTCTGCTGATGGACCACGGCCAGAGCCCTTTTCTGCAATCCTTTTTGTGTAGTGTTGGTTATCCTCCTGTTCACACTTTTAGGAGGAGTAATGAGTGCTCCAACACCTTTCTGGGATTTTGCATGTGAAATATKTTCCCTGTTGTAGTTTGTGGGAATGACTCACATTTTTGAGCTCTTCCTCCGTGCTCTTTGCCCTTTTCATATGCAGATATGACTTCTCTGGTAAAGATTTGATGCAGATCATTGTGCATGCTGGCATCTGGGAACAAGACAGATAACTTTTTTTCTCCCAGTTTCCTGTTTAATTTCACAAGGTGATAGTTCCAGTTAGACTAAAGAAGCATAATAAGCTGTGTTTTCTGTAGAGTGAAAAAAGTTGTCTTTTTTTGTGGGGTACAACACTTCTCAAAAATCTTCAAATTACCTTAGTCAAGAAAAATGAGACTTCTCCCTTCTTAAGAATTTGGGGTAGCAGTTTTTGATTGGTTMTGAACATCACAATCTAAGCAAATAATACCTGGATTCTTAGCTCACAAAAATATTTCTTTTCTGTTTTGAAGCTGGTATTCCACTTTAATGTAGATTTTCACATAACTGAGCTGTCATCACTTGCAGACAAGAACTGAAGGTACAGATCAAGTTTGGACATGTGGCTTTATACAAGGTCTCACAGAGATCCTGATAGTGTGAAATATTCCTGAAACATTGTTTTGACTTTCACTCAATACTTAAGTCTATTTAGTCATGTCAGGGATTTGTCAGTGGTCTGAGATGTGTTATCAATCCTATTGACTGTCTGCTCTCATACACATRCAGAAACTATGCAGGTGCAGGAGACTGCCCACATTTGGCCTTCACATCTGCCTTTAACAGTTTCATCTTATCTCTATGATAAGGAATTTCCATGATAAAATGATTAGGTAGAAGCAATTTGACCAGATATTAAGCAATTGCTGTAGATACACTAATCTTTATTAGTTCATTGTGGAGTGACTAAGATTCTGAAAGAGATCTTGGTGACATAAAAATGAAGAGGCAAATAATTTGATTTAAAAAAATATGGAAGACATAAATTCTTGTGTGTGTGAAAGCATGAGAGAGCTAAGGAAGTATTTTCATTACATTTGTTATTCAACAAGGACCTACATCTGTTTCCAGTTTGCACTGCTTATTGACACATCTGGCTATTTGGCCTTAGGAACTACAAGTTGCTGTTGTGGCATTATTCTCTGAATCAACTTTTTAGACCACCCGGAAAATAATATAGCAAGTGCTGTGAGAAGACTGTGTTATTTGTAATAAGATTACCTTTTGGCATCTAGATGTATTGTACAAATGGGATTCTGTCATCTTCTGTTTTATAAATTACAGTTTTGCATTTTTTACACCTGTGGGGAAAATAAGTCTCTAGCCAAAGGGCTTACTATTTGACAAAGATAAATCAGGATGACCTGATGGGGTTTCAAGTAGATGCCAGATACAGTAGTAACTACTTGCCTTACATGGAAAAACACCTTTGTTTCGGTAGAAACAAAATACAGCTGAAGTCAGACGACTGAGAAAGATGTTTCTTTAACCTATGGTGAGATGTACTTTTTCTGATTAATATCCCACTGTTGGATGTGAATACTGTCCAAGTCCTTGACCCTTCAAACATGTTCTTCTGTAACAAATAGTTAAATTTTCTCCATCAGCAGTTTGAGAGTWGCAATCCAGTCCAAGAGTGTGAAAGATATATTTTGTGAGGTATATGGTGAAGGCTTTGAAAAACTGAAGCATAAGATCATAGGACAGAAGGGACCACCTAGATTACAGAGACCAGTCCTTTCCAATTGCATGCAAAAGATAGGATAGTCCTGAAGGATTCACAGAACATCTACTCCAAACACCCCCTCAAACCACAGGCCAAAAACCAGTTCCAGTAYTTTGTCACGGATTTAAACGTAGTAGTAAAAGACTAACAGCCACAGCTTTAATGTGCCACAGGAAGGAACATGATGAAACACTTATTTATTTTATTACAAATACTTTTAAACTCCGGTAATTTGTTGTTTTTTAAATAATAGTCTAGATAATCTATATGGCCAMATGAAGCCACAATACAGCTTCACTTGCTGCATTGAATTGCATGTGGAATTAATTTGACCTTCTGCATAAAATACAAGCCTTGAAGATGCATAGAATGAGGATATGTAAGAAACAGTTTGCTGCTTTTTGATGAATTGCAGGTTTGTAAATGGTTTTGTGTGCTTTCTCTGAGAAAGTTTAGAGAGCCCCAATCATTATTTCCATTCCTTTAGATTAAGGCTGCAGTTTTTAATGTGCATTATTGAATTTTTAATTCCTTTAATAGCTAAAGAATAAAAAGTACAGAGGGCAAGGCAGCAAAATCACTGGGAGGCAAGAGTAGAGAATGAATACTGTATTCTTTACAGTGCTATACTATATTCTGCTATTCTCTTTGGGCTTGCACTTTGTCYTCTTTGACATTGTGTCCCTGTGAGTGGTCTGATTTCTCTTGATTCCTCCTWAGGATAAGAATCTGAGGGCAGCCTTTGTGGCAGGGAATTGGCACGTCCTGCCAGGCACACTGCCATAYAGATCATTAACCTTGCCACATCTTCTGGCACCTTCATGGCAATGATGATGATGTCTTTTGCTGGCTGCCTGACCAATCTAAGTGTCTGCAGTTGGGCAGAACATGCCCGGTTATTAAATGTCTGCACTAGTGTACAGTTTTCCAGCAATTAAACAGATACAAGAACGACTGAGGCAAAACCAGTATGTAAAAATAGAAACTACTCAGGGTGATTTTCTTTTTCATGTACATTTAGTGGACTTAGGACTTCTGCAAGACCTTTGAAAAGAGATTTAGAGCTAGTTTGATAACGACTGTTTTGAACTTTTATCTCTGCAATGCCTACAAAGTTTATGCCAAGTGCTCAGGAAATAAGTCAAAGCACCTAAATCAGGTGTTCAGGAAGACTGATCAGACAAGTAAGAAAGTTTGGAATCTTGAGAAGATTATTCAGTATCCCACATGCTGGGCAATAAATTGCCCAGATTTCTGAGGYCTCACAGTTAGTGTTCTCTGCAGGGTGCAGGGAGATGCCTGATTCCCCTCCCAGATATGTTTATGCAGTTTGCATGTGAGAGATTTAGAAAAAAAGTTGAGACTGGGATCAGGACCTGAACCAGATCTCCCCCCTCCCAGTTGAGTGACCTACCCAAGAAGTTCCCAAATTATTTGTTGTTCCCCTCCCTGCAGTAAGGGAAGGATCTGTCTTAAATCTGAATCTTGCTTAAAAAAACAAAGCCTCAACAGGAGGAAAGTAAAGTGTGTAGCTGGTCTACAGCATGGAGTTTGAGACACAGCTCAAGCTAAAAAGGCAAAGGTTCAGACCTCTAAACTTCCTGCATCCTTCATGACTTTTCAAACCATAAAACTGATAAGCAGAGGGCAGACTGTGTTTAGAAAAGCAAGCTCTGCTTTTGTGAGTGCCTAATATCAGTCTGGGTACAACAGCCTGAAACATGTGTAGTAAAATCCTGGGTTAGCTGTCTAAGTTTTGGAGAAGGGACAGGTCAATGCTGTCTTCTGCTGGCTGGATCCCAACCATTTTCTAGACAGGAGTGCTCATTCATGCAGTGCAAGCATCTCCTTTCATCTACTGATTGCATTTATCAACTCAGAAGTCAAGCAAGCATCTCCAAATCCCTCAGGAATGGTTCCTTACAAAATCAAGAGTGTGTCTAAACTCCTACCAGGCTCAGAGTTAACATTCATGGAAGCTCAAACTGTTGAGATGCTTCAACTTGTAGATGCGATTTTCAGGTAACGTGCAAATGCATTCTTGAAATTTGGACCTAGACTGTCAACCTATTCGGCTGCTTTGGAACAATTTTTCTTTAGCTACAATCCATTAAAGATTCAAATGTGTCTTATTGTGAAGTAAGAGGAGATTGAATTACTTTTGGGGACTATTTTGATGTAACTCTTTTGGGTGCTGCCAAATATGTGYTCCTTTTTATTCTTTGGCAAGCAAAGCTACAGATAACGCCTAAGAAGTTAACATTTTTCAGTCAGATGGCAAAGGTTTGAAGTAGTTTTAACATATATCAGGACACAGATATACTATTGGGATCGTATGCCAAAATTGCTTTAGTCAGGATACAATAAACAGTTGGGAACAAAGTGCTGTAAAAACCTTCAAACAGAAATTCTTACTTTACACAGTTCTTGGAAATAGGATCCATCTTTTTTCCTCTGAATTCAGCTTCTGAAGAACTCTGTTAACCATCTGGTATCTTCCAGGAAAAGAAAAATGTAAATTACATCTGTCCTTTGCATGGTATGGGGGACAGGAGGACAGGGTGGGGATAGCTATATTCATATCTGAAAAATAAGAGACTCATTTCAACTTYGGTGAAAGCTTTGTGCTTCTCAAACTGTTACTTGCATACACACAACAAAAATTCTCTTCTTATTATTCTTTTTTTATTATTCTTATATGCATTTCATTTCTGTATACTCTACTGGTTCACATGCGTGCAAAAATGCTCATTGTCTTTCTTACTTAAAAAGACTATCCTGGATCAAGTTATTTGAGATGTGAAGTCGTTCATTTGTTTTCATGCAATTTCTAATGCTCATGATTCAATGTACAAATTTCTACTGCATCCTGGAGGGTCTTGAAGCTTCCATGCCAGCATTAGTCCCAGATGTAAATGTACAAAAATAGTGGTGTAAGGATAGTTKTTCATTGATGATGAATAGGTGCACTGTGTGTGGAGAATGAGTGAGATTTATATTATAATGAACTGTGGAGAATTCAGTATGCAATGGGACCCCAGAGTTTTGCTCAATAAAAAAGGAAATCCAATAATGTATTTCCTTTTATTCAATACGTATTCTAAGCTTTTCCTCCCTTCATTTTGCCTAAGAAGTGCCTTTCTGAAGGCTGAAAACCACATCACAAATGTTTTCATTTCTCATTAGTTTTGCCTGGAAMTTCTATGCCTTATTGCCAACATTTGGTTTACCCCAGAAAGAAATTGTTTCATGGCATCACAGGAATAGATCTCTATGAGGATCTCCACTGAAATCAGAATATTTTTTTAATAAGAGAGCTCTGCTCTAACCTCCTACCCCTCCATCATGGATGTTGTGCTCCAGCTCTCCAAAGGACAAAAGATTTGTTGGTGACCTCCCTGAATCTACCCAAATAAGTGGTCTGTAGTGATAGCATTCAGCTGGGGAGCAAGAAGGAAAGTGGAAGGCAGCCAGGACTATCAGTAGATGGGAAAGTGARCAAGAAAGCAATACTTCTGAAGTGCTGCTGGGGTCACTGGAGTGGTGGTAGGTTTCCACCTACCTCAGCAGTGCTGGCTGAGCAAAATGAATTTAGAGGGATCAGAGGGGGAGACACATATGATGAACATATCTCATGAAAGGGGGTGGAATGAGTGGGAAGATACAGCATGTGCTCTGGGGTGGATGGTAGTAAATCTGTGCTTTCATAATCCCTTGTTCTTATGCACTGAGGGTGGGATTCATTGCACAAAAAGTCGATGTTTTTATCTGAGCTGCTCACACTCTGCCTCTCACAGGCAGTRGAGAGAGGTGAGTGTTTTTAAAACATTGATTTGTAGTTTAGCTGCTTTATTGGTAAAGAAAGGAGAGTTAGTTTTCCACATAATGCAAAATGTTTGTCCAATCCCTAAAGAAAGGATTTATTACTATTTTGGCAGAGAGCTGTGCTGGAAACTCTCCCGCTTCAGTTCCCTGGACAATGTCCTCCCCTGAAATATGGTTTCTGACTGTTCTGAACACTGCACTGCAAATTCGCACACAGCAATATTGACATCTGGCTTTAGCATATGGGATACAGATAGTCCTTGATTGCTGAACAGCTGTGCTGCTTTGAAAAGAAACAATTGTATTTGAAGAATATGGGATACAGAGTAAGCCTTGTCCTATCCCACACATCTTGCTGACATTTCTTTTTGGAAATTACCAGTCYGTTTATTAAATTTCCACAATATAAACCCACCAAAATTTAGAAGAGATTGAAGTAGATGGTAATACTGTCAGATATGCCAGCAAACAATCCACTGACAACACGTGTTAGGAATCAGTCCATCCCAATTAGTCAAGAACAATRCCAGAAGATGATGGGACTGAGTAAGAACAAACAAACAAGCACAAAGAAAGGAACAAGGGAAGTACTGAAGGTTCAGAAAATGTTCCCATCAATTTTGTACGTAAAAACCACTTTGATGAAGTTTTTGCAGCAATCTCAGCCATGTCAGCAACTGTATGTAGCTCATTTACACAGTAACAAAGAGTGCTGCTATCAGCTGAATATCAGTTGTCAGTTTGTCAGGAAATGGTCCTCCAAAGCAAAGTGAAATGCACTTGTGCAGGGAAGGGAAGCAAACCTTTGCAACCCAAATTTACCTGAAGAAAGAAAAAAATCTTGGTATATCTTGTTTCACATCATGCTGTACATAGAACATTATAAATTTGGTTGCTCAAACTTTATTTTATTTTTCAATGCACTAGTTTATATCCCAGTGTGATTTGATGACTGCAAGACTGCATACAYAATTTATACACATTTAATTTACTTTTCACCTAGTAAAAATTCTTGTAGCCAGGCTACCTGTAGACACTTTCCATSAGTCCTATACCTTATGCCATAAATTCTGGGTGCTAGGATTTCAAGRTGATAAATGTCATTAAGAACATCAAGTCTGCCCAATGTGTGACAGTTTTATGAGTAAATTTTCTATCAGAGCTATGCTATCTGTATAAAAGGTAGAGCATCTTTAAAAAGTGGGTGTTTAGTACTGATTTAAAGACTTCGGGACCTGAAATAACCCTGCCTAACTGAGGTACCTGTAGCAGTAAACTTCAGCCTTTCTCATTATTGAGTGAATGGGAATAGGAGGAGCTGTGATGAATCAAACTGAATCTAACTTTTGATGGTGCCAATTGCATGTTCAGGAAGCTGCTAAACTCCCGTGTCAGTTATGTGCTTGAAACCTGAATGGGACAAATCYAGGACTATGTGGGCCAAGGTTCTTGCAAAAAGAAAATAAAGTGAAATGTTTTGGAATAAGGCATTAGCTATACAAAAGAACCTCCTGGCAACACAGGCCTGTGAGTCATCAGAATAACTAAAACTGGCTTGCAATACAGGAAAGCGAGGGACTGTTGAACAGAGCAATAATAGTGAAATCAAAGGAAAATAAATGAATGCTATTTATTCAATTCAGGATAATGTGAATGAGAGCATATTCGTGCTGTTCTAACAGGTCAGTTCATGATCAAAGTTCTTTAATGAAACTGATCTCTTCACAAAATTTATTTGTACTRAAAAAACTAATGTGACAAAGAACTATGATACCAAGCAGCCAAACAAACTAAAGATGTATTTTCAAAGTCTTTTAGATATATTTTCAAAGTCTTTTATCTTCTTACATTTTCTCTCCCCAGCAGATAACCATTTTCTCATACCTCTGCCAAGTTCATGTAAGTCATATTCYTTTATTTCATCTTTATTTGTTATTAAATTTTCCTAAAATTTGCGTTTTGTTTTCAGTATCTTTTTAGAAGCTCCTTATTGCACACTTTAAATATATGAGACACATCCTTTCCAAGTCTTTCCCTGCTCCAGGTAGAGTAGAAATTTGCAGCAAAGATGCTAAATGTCTCTTTCATATAGTCTTGAGAGAAGAAACGCCATCAGTAGCTCAACCTTGACATCCAAAGTGTCTTTAATTGATTTGGCACTTGATCTCCCAGGAATGTCAACCCTTTTCATGTAATTTTAAAATCTGCCATGAATTCTTCCAAATTCAGTATTGCGTTGTGGTACAGCAAACAACTATCCAAAATGCATCGCAGGTTTTTTTTACAGATTGTAAATACAGGAATACACAAGAAGAAGCAGAACAACACACACACAC
>NW_026623298.1:944252-983509 GCF_030028575.1 Malurus melanocephalus
ACACAATCTCCTACAGCCCAGACTGCACTTTTTAGAGTGCTGGCATGCTTTCTACTCAAAATCTGAACACTTCCCTACCAGTCTGCATGATTCATGGCTGTGTTGCTCTGTTCTTTATTTTGACACTTGGCTGGCTCATATTAAGATACTTTGAGAATGTACCACGATCTCTCATTTCACTGAAACATCACTGAGTGTACAAAGGCCAAAGCAGGAGATTGCCTGAGAAGCTCCATGTTTAGCTACTTCACTAATCTCAGCACACATACCCTGTTCTCTTTTGCCCACCTCATGCTTGTGATCAGGTCTCTGGTGAGCTAAGCAATTCCTAAATCACAAGAATGGACCCTGAAAGAATTATGTACAAATGAAGATTAATACGTAAAACTAAGTGTTCCCACAAATTGTTACTAGGGTGGATTTGAAAAAAAAACTTTTTAAAGTCTAAATCCCTACAGGCACTGAAGCTGTTTAAGTTAAAGCCAAAGCAGAAATATCAAAGCCAGGGGTACAATGGGCCTGATCCTGCAAACATGGTCAGAGTGCAGCAAAGTGGATAGGCGAGGGATGCTTTTCTCCTTCATGCTAATAATRAAGCTGTTCTGAGAGGTGAGTGTGAAAGAGGCTCTCTCCTGATGGCAGAGGCTGGGCTCAGGCCATCCATACACYTGCTGAGTTCCTTGATTTCACTCTCCTTGCCACAACAATTTAATTTGGTGTAAAAGTATTCCGGAGTAAGGGTTTGTACAGGAATGTCCCACTCTTTAGGCAAATTCTCTCACCAGTTACTTGGAAGAACATTTTCTGTTTAGGCCTTAAGCAGAGTGACTCCTAATTACAATAATTTCCAGAATCTCACTGTCTTTTGATTGATGGGCTAATTACATGAAACCTATTCTGCATTAAGAAACTTCAGAGTGAAATCTGCAATTTCCCAGGAACATCAACATCTCTTCATTTCCCCAGTTTGATTTTCTTTGGACCTTCTGGGACAATTCAAACTGTGTGAAGGCAAATTAAACAGGCTTTTTGGTAGAGACAGATATTAGTGAAGGGGCACATGGAAATTAGTGTCCAAATTCTGATTTTAAAGGATGAAAATCACTTACTGTTTCACTTTGGATTTTTTAAAAATCCTAATCCTATTTAGGAGTAGGTAACATTTTAGAGGAGATTTAACGAAGACTTTGGGGATAATTGATCATGGCATTGTCTGTTTTGCAAGGTCAAAGCAGAAGTTATTAAAAGTAGCAATTTTATTTAAGGAATGGATGGCATATATTTTTAAGTGATAAGCCCATAGGATGTTAAATATGTCCTCCTGGAAATTTGAAAAATGTAAACTATCATTACTCTGTTCTGTTCTGCAGTTGCAAGAGCTGGTGCCAGAAATTTTTTATGCCTGTGGTAACAAAATCTCTCTCCCTCTCCCTTTGCCCTTAGCCAGCCTTCCCAAGCCAGAAATTGCAACCGATTTTAGGAAGAGGCATTTTGCACTTTCTGCATATACCCTTGTGCATGCACTTACATAAATCCATGCATAATGTGGTGCTTGTTCCCTGAGTTGGTTTGGTCTTCAAAGTCCTCCACTGAGTGAATGGAGAAGAATGTTCTCCATGAAAAGATGACTATAAAATACTGAAGAAGCAAGTTTTCTTTACAAATTGAGGAAAATCTGATTTTTTCCTCTTCACAGTGAGTTATTCCKTCTTTACATAGTTCTGCTTGCATTTTGTATAGCAAAATATCATTGTCATCAACACAAGCACCATATGAGGAATGCTTCTGGCAAATGAATGTTTCTCATATGTAGGTTTTATTACTATGTTTTAATTGTGTAAAAATTCAAAACCCCACTTTAATACCACTGCAGTCAATGGGAAGACAGTTGTTGACTCCCACGGACTTCAGATCAGGACACAATGTTGGGAAATGGGTKTACTAAAGCCCATTAGGACCGAATTGTTTTTTGGACTTGGCATTTTTAAACTCTCTTGTCTTTGTTTTGTGAGCCACAGAGTTTGTGATCAATAAAAAGACGTTATGCTGTCGTACATGGTGTAACTGAATCGGCAACTTAAGTTGCACTGTAACTAAATCACAACCTTTGGACAAGTTRCAAGGAAAATGTATTTGCTTTATTGATTTTTAGTCTCTTCTATGCTGATTGATCATTTACTTTAAATACAAAGACTGAAATAAGGATATGCAAATGAGTAGTTCTTTAGTCTGACTAAATGTCATCTGGAAAATCTTTTTTGACTTCACATGGGAAATTATTTAATTTATTCCTTTATTATCACTGTTTGAAAATACTTGAAAATAGAAGTAGTAAGAAACTAGTTTAATTCATATTTTTGTTTAGGAATCAGACAGGGACATGCTCTGATTTTTTTAATATTTTCTGACAAAAATAACTTGTGTTGCAGCAGCCAGAAGTCTGAAGCAGTCTAGGGAAAAAGGTGTCATAAGTATGTTGCAGACTTCTTGGAAAAAGGTTTCTTGTTCTGGTAACAGTGCAGTCTAAATTAGGATAGTTCCACTGACTACGTCTTTGTTCTCTACAAAATTGTTCTCTAATTTTATTGAGATTAAACATATGGTGTTGCTTCTGAGCTTTGATTAACTGCAACATTTTTGAAGAGATGAGAAATCAAAGAGATTGCAAATTAGCTGTGAAAATGCTTGCCCTGCAATTCTTTAACAAATATTTGAACAAACTTTAATAAGGAATTTGAAGAAAATTTTGTTACGTGTTCCTTTAGGCCCTGTCATCAATCCAAAGCAATAACCTCAGGAAAATCTGCAGAATCATATATTACATTTAACAACAGACAGAGACAGACCCTATGTCCGYAGTGAGGACTACTGTGAAAGAAAGAGAGTTTCACAGAATCACAGAATTTGCTGATTTGGAAGGGACTTATCCYGAGAATCACAGCAGGTGCCTGAGAGCWTTGTCCAAATGCTCCTTGAACTGTGTCAGGTTTGTTGCTGTGATCACTTCCCTGGTTCCAGTGTCCAGCCACCCTCTTGGTGAAGAAACTTTTCCCTGGTATCTGATCTAAACATCCCCTGATTATTTTAGCTCAGGAACAGTCCATACAAGCATAGCCATGAAGCTTCCAGGCAGAACTGGCTGGCACTCAGCTTGCCCTTGGTATCAACAGAGTCTCAGGGCTTTTCCGTGTGWCCATGTAAAACTACGCAAACATAACAAATGCACGAAATTGTCTGAAAAGGACTGCTGGTCAAGCATGGATTGGACAGTAATAGATTGCTGCTCTGAGAAAATCCTTTTACAGGTAGCACTTTTGCAATACCTATAAGTAATGTGTCATTATTATTTGATAGCACTTTATGGACATTAAATAGATATGTGTGCCTTTAAAACCTGGTATAAAACATTTTAATAATATTCAGAAATTAAAAAACAAAAGCCATCCTACATTTTGTTCTTATTTCTAAACCCAACATTAGGAGATCACATAAACAGTTGATTTAAAGGGATGTTAAACTCAAACGGCAAGCTGCATGAAGGGGCTCAGAAATGGTGTTTGTTTGAACTCCTAACTATCCATCCTTCTGTAGGATAAACAAGGCATTGACRAGAAAAACATTAAAGGAAAATAAAAGGCATAGGCTCCTTCCCAATCCACTCTYATTTTCAGGTGCTCTTTACTCTGTGTGATTGTGCACTGCACTCCTGGTATCAGGCTTGCTACTCTTGTGKCTGTCTGGTAACTATTTGTTCAAATGCATGATACTAGAAAAGCATTGAGACATACTCATTTCTTTACTTGTACACATGTCAAAAGTKGTGTATTTTTAGAAATAAACAAAGGCAAACTTACCAGATGCTTTTACACACTGAAATAAAACATTATTCTCTTCTTTCCAAGATGATGATTCATGGAAATCCTCTTTACTATTCTTCACTTCTTTCTCATTATCTGAGAAAAATATTTGTATATTGTCCCTGCTTCAAGAAATTATTCATATATATGTCCTTCAGAATGTAAGCAACAAGGTGACAACAGCTTCTTTATAAACTACTTTAATTTTCAGTTTAAAAAATCTGAAAGGAAAATTAAGTTTGAATCAATAAACTGGCAGAGTAAGTTAGGAAAGAAGAGCAGGAAGATATCTAAGATGTGGAAAATAGGAAAGAAATTGGACAAGGGCTTTTGTGGTCATATTGAAGGGTTAAAAGATATGCATCTTGAGATTCAAATAAGGATTGACAGACATAGGTTTTGTTTAGGTCAGAACTTTCTACAGYTTAACAGTCTCACTTGTCTTACATGTGCAGTATTTGAGACTTCTAGTCTTATATAATAAAATTGCAGAAGTTCTTATGTAGAGCAATGGATTCTAATCCATTTTACCTTTCATATTATAATATAATAGTTATCACTCATTGAATGAACATATTTATATTGTTATTTTAATCTTATTATACAGAGAACTTTTCAAGCTTTGCAGGCAACGCAGCTCTCTCTCGTTAGTGACTCATGTATGAACTTACCCTCTTTTTCTTCAGAATTATTCCGTTCTGCAAATGAAAGAAAAACAAAGGGAGTGGTGGAAAACTTTAATTTCAGACTACATGTTGCTCATGAACTGTTTGTTTAACTCTATTTGTATTGGTTGGGTTGATATCTGTGTCACATGATAATCTTTTTCCTTCATGATCGGAAGCTAAAAATGAATCACAAAACAATCACTAGTGACTAACAGCAATCACTCTCATTTTTATTATCTAGTCACAACAGCAGTYGGGAAACATTTTAGTCCCAAATATTTTCAGAGTAACCCGGCAATCGTCGGCATTCTCAGAATAGAGAATACRATTGAGAATGACCTACACCGTCCGTGTCCATTCATACACATTCATCAATGCMAAGATTTCTTCGCCACAGAATGAATTTTTACAGCTCCCCTGTCTCACCTCTTTCACCAMCAGTAATTTTTAAGTGCAATTTGGTGACGTTCTCATATACAGCGAAATGACGTGAGTTATAGGTCCAAGTCCTGTTTGCACAAGCAAATCCTGCAGAAGGGAATTTACATCAATGAGAACGCAAAATCCATTGTCCCTCGGCTTTTGCAAGTGGAAACCCCCTGGGAAGTTGGTCCTGAATTATTTTTTGTCAGTTATCTACTATTTGTCCTTTCTACCTGCAGTCACAGGGTGACTATTGTGTGCCTCCAGGAAACATCCCAGCATTGAAGAAGCTCGTAATGAGAACCTAAARATGCCCTGGGTCGGCAAAGAGATCATAGCCTGGGTGAATGAGTGACCCAGCTCTTCTGCCACTATGAATCCTTTTGGAAAGTTGWTTAAAATCTGATTTTAAGCAGTGTGAGCTGCATTTTTTTTAATATATATTTGTGGCTCTGCCCTCATGAATCCATGATTCATGACAGGAATGCAGCTTGGATCTCTTGCAATGTAAGCAGCTGCAGATACTTCAAATAGTTGAGTACATGTGATCCAGCAGCTTGCTATAAATTTGCCCCTAAAAATAAAGTAACAAGTGATTGAACAGTGATAGGAATTAAACACGGCAGTGAGTGAATGGAATGCATAAGTCCTTACCTCAGAAACTTTTATTAAGGCGATTGCTATAATTAAAATGAAAATTAAAAAAAAGAAACCGTCTAGAATACTATCTTTGAACCAACTTGCCACAAGATTCCTTTAAAGGTTTTTTTTTTGTTTGTTTTTTTTTAATATAATTGAGCAATAAAATAAAGTATTTTCTGGTTTGCAATGTCACCAAGCATGATATTTGTATTTGTTATATCACCTGAGAGTCAAAAGTATTTCCACTTTCCATGAGTTACTGAACTAATTTGGTTTCAAATTTCCTCAAACCTTTTACYGTGTGAACAAAATAGGCAAGGAAGTGCCCTGACATTTTGATACCAAAAGGATATTTTGCTGCATGATTTATCTGGAAGCTGACTGAAAGAGTTCAGGATAAACAAAAGAATTCCCTCTGACAAYGATCAGCTTTGAACCCGTCTCTGATAACTGAAAGTCATGTAACCTCTTATGTAGCCTCTTATATTTGTATTTCTCACTCATTTGCCCTCATTTTAAGACCAACACCGTCTGTGTTCAGTAATCCACATAGGATGAAACAGTATGTCAGCATTTCTCTGAGCTGATGCTTCTGTGTCATCCCTGTTTTCACRTAGAGTTTTAATATAGAACCATGGAGGATATGGAAAATTTTAGAAGAGAAATTTCATGGTCAACTCATATAATTAGATTCCACTAGGAAGTCTGAATCTGAGCTTTCTGGGGACTTGTTGAGAATTTCAACCTAGAAGCCAAAGAGTAAATGACAATTGGATTCAGCTACACTGCAAACCTCAGCTGTAGAAGAAGTGGGGTTTTTTTTTGTTTTTTTTTCCTGAGAGACCCATCTGAGGATCTGTATAGCCTCCTGCATGCAAACTTCCTCTTCTGCTGGTCTTTTGTTTCTGCTGTCCTCTCTTACAAATGCCCAACAAGAACAAAGGTGTAAAACTTTTTATTTTTGAAAGGGGATACAATAGACAAAGATTTCTCAAGTACTTGTGTGCCCTCCTTTGTAGTGTAGGGTGGCTGAATGCTAACTCCTAAATTTCTTTAGATAAAGGCTGGATATTGGCTCTGAGGTCACCTCCCAGGCTCCCTCTTCATCAAGCAGAAGATAAAGGTATCTCTAGAAGGAACAAGTGTGTTGGGGATTGAATCGGGGAGGAATGCCAATGGAAAAGCTGACTGAATGTTAAAAAACATTGCTATTTCCTGAAGTCTCTGCTGTGTTAATTGTAACTCAGCCCTTTCACTGACAAAACTAATTCTGAAGTTGATTTGTTTAAAAACACATCTGCCTGGATACAGCATTTCTGGTTTTTTTTTCCTGATGTTCTGCTCTTATCTCAGTAAAATCTATGTATTGCAGCACRGTAGCAGTGTTGCAGTCTTGTTCAAATAAATGTAATATAATTTTTCTCTGAAGAACCCTGTCCATGTGTGTCTGTCAACCGTGCTTTTTATCTCCCTMTTTAAATGTGATAGGACAGGAGGAAAAAACCTGTTTATTTTGCTCTTGAATGCTGCACAAGCTGTTTAATATGTTTCTTATGAATTACCATTAAGAAAGGATTCCACATTTAAAAGGAAGCTTAGGAGGATATAGGTAAGTGTGAGTGTGGTCTTTTCAGAAGAATGTTTGATTGAAGACCTGTTTTTGGACATGAGGTAAGGAAAAAGATCACTTAACCTCACTTGAATAAGTGGAGATTAAAGGTTAAAAGCTTTAAAGCTTTAAAATGCATTAGCAACAGAACAATAAATACAATCCATGGAGACATGAGGGAATTAGCAAAACAAATGTTAAACTAAGAAATGCACTCTAAGATTCACTGGAATCTCCACACTAAGTCCGAATACAGAGCACATTTAAATGTTTCACTGGTTGTTTTAAAGTTGTCTTTGTATTCCTTATATTGGCTCTAATGGACATAATACTAAGCCTTGCCATGAATTATGCAAGGAACTTTTATGTAGATGTTTCCATGTTTTAGTCTGCCTGGAGTTTTGTAGTTTTAAAGGGCAAATTTTACCATATACCTCATTTAACCTGTTTATTTGCTTGGCGTGTACTGCTGATGTATCASTAATGTAGTCACAATCCTGTTCAAAAAATTCYTGTAAAGTATTAAGGAAAACAAAGCTACTGTCATCAGTGATGTAACTTTATTGCAYTGTAGACACAATATAATTTTTTATAAGTACAACAACTGCTTAATAACAGTATTTGACTTAGATACCTATATTTTAACTTGTATCATGGCAATTTCAACAAATGCTTTGTTTCTGTTTGCTYATTATTACAGCTCACTAAGTCCCACAGAGCACTGAGCACTTTCTGGAAACAGTTCCTCTGCAAAATAGAAGAGTGATCCCAGAAAGGGTGTATTGCAACAGCCTAATTCAGAAGTGGGAAAGCTGTTTATCAACAGAGGATGTCTCTATGTGAAAARGTAGAACAAAAAGTAAAATTGTATTTTTKAACYATTTACATTATTGAAATAGTGATYATTATATATATTTACATATATATAATGTAATACTAATAGTGGATATAATGGTGAATATTGGATAACACCTGAGGTTCTACCATGGTTCTCAAACTGGCAGTCCCCAGACAAAACAGTCAAAATCAACACCTCTACTTCATCTTCTGCACACAGGGTAAAATATTACTGATGGTGGAAATCTTCTGTTTGTAGATGCAACAGATTTGGGATTGCACCCACAGAAGTCATTGTCAAAATTTTGGTCTACTTCAACCACGTGATGACATGGCACATAGGTGAGACTATAGAGCAGAAAACAACCAAAGATTTAAAAACATAGGTTATATTCAATAGCCTGTAAGTGTAATTATAACATATAATYTTGTAAAGAATTGGAAATCTGAAATATGTACTAGTTTTTGCTAGCATGAGCCACACCTTTCTAAAATTTGACTTCTTAAATCTTTCAGTTAATATATAACAAATTGCACTCATTGCAGAGTGTTCAGATATAAGAGCTTCTCAAGAGTGACTGAACTTATTTTGAACTTTTATTTTCATTTAAACTCTCCATTAAGGAATTTGGGAGGGTGAGCAGGGTAGAAAGGCATTTGTTTAGATTCTGCTTTTAATAAAGTTTTAACACTTTGATATCAGTGCCTGATTAGATGCAGTATCCCGCATTCCAAAGTGAAGACAGGCTATTTGCTCCCTCTCTCCTCCTCCCAACACATATCTTGCTTCTCTCTTTTAAGAAGAGCCTCTGATTCAGCCTAATTATTGTCATTAGAAGCAGTTTTCTGCAGAGCAGCATTCCTTGCTGTGGCCCCTCCTTTTCAACTCAATAAAGGATTATCCTAAAACCCAGTCTATTAATCCTATTTCCAGTTACATTGTGAGGGGGAGGGTACCAGATTCCCTGTGCCCATTCTGTGTTTGAAGCTTGGCCCCAAATAATGGATTTTCCTGGTGTTTATCAATTTTACAGGCATTACTCTGTAAAATSCCTGATGGGATTCATCTGCAGAGTAGATGTCTGCATCTAAGCAAGTCCTGGTTCCTTTTATAGTCAATAGATATCAATAGACACTCTGAGTGTGTGATTCATCCCATCTCAAGATAGACATCTAATTTAGGTCAGGTGACTCACTCCCTGGAAGTACTGATTGACTATAAAGGGATCCTGAATGACTAACTCAGAGATTTTTAAAGTGAGATGAGGTGAAATTCATCCTGTATGCCACACATCTTCAATACCCTTCTCCTTGAACAGTTACTCTCACTGTATTTAACCCAGATGCTTCACAGAGCTTGCTACCATTTTCCAATTCTCCTGTGAAATCCAGTCACCAGCTTTCATTTCAGTTCTTTTCCTCCTGGGAAGAGAGTCCTCAAATCTTGCCAGTCTTCTTTTCCCTGGATACTTAATGAGTCCATTAGTCACCCTTCCTCATCTATTATCACCTAGGGCTTCAGCCCTGGTATCAAACATTGTATCACCTTTTCATGCTTGCTTCTTGAGACAAGTTCTTTTTCTTAGCTCACATTCAATTCAAAGAAAGAAAACATGTTTCTTTGCTCATTCAATTCAAAGAAAGAAAACGTGTTTCTTTGCTTAATATTAGGAAATAGCATAGAATTTTGAAGTTCCATATTATTAAATCATAAGAAATAATTGATTTGTTTGTTTTACATTTAGGGTTTTCATCAGCCATTTTAGTGGTTACAGCATGTGGCTTTCCAGCTATGTTAATTTAGTTCTACCTCCTTCTCTGGCCACACTTATTCATCAGGGAAATCCCAGTGGAAATGAATTTGCATTTTCAAAAATAAATAATAAGTTTGAATTTTGGCCAGTGTCTTCCTCCTGTAGTGAGCGAGAGAGTTGCTGACTGAGAGTCTCTATCTCTCATGTGGTCACATAAATTAGAGTCCTGATCAACGATGACAAGCATTCTGCTAGCTAGACAAACATTAATCTGGTTAACTCCCCTTMTTTCCACTCCTTCCTGACACAGAGGAAAGAAGTGCCTTTGGAGAAAATTTGAGATGTGAAAGTTGATTTTATTGTAACTATAATAACTATGGTGACTTGTGGTAAGGGGGCTTAAAACACTTCCAGGAGTTCATGAAAATTCCAAGAGGAAAACAAACAAACAAAGCATGAAATGCTGGTTTCTTGATTACTTTCTTTTACAATAAACAATTAAAATAATTATTTTTATTTTTCATGAGATYTTGAAAAAAATTTACACAAATACTTAAATCTGAAAGTCTGAGAGTCTCAATTTTTTTCATACAGCTTTTCCTTTTCCTTTATTATTCCTTGAATAATAATTTTATTATTCAAGTAAGTTTGTTTTACATTACAACCCTAAATGTAAAACAAACTTACTTGAATAATAAAATGAATTGCCACATTTAGGATTAGAATCTTATGGGATTTTTGCATTTGGTATGCAATTCTTTCATATACTTCTCTACATCCTATTCAGGTTGCATTCCTCATACTTCATAAAATGATGCACAGCCTGTGGATAGCTTCCTGTAATTTAGGAGKCAGAGAGAACATCTGGAGGTGAAGTGTCCTGAAGACTTATACGTACCAGGCATGAGTGTTTGTGTTTGCATCACTCCCTTTAAGGGTTCCACAAACTCCTTATCAGGGGCTCCATTCACTCTTGTCTTCATTACCAATTTAAATCACAGTCATGGTGGTGCTTTATGAAATTTGAAGCCCAAGGAAATGTATTCTTGAGCCTATCCCATTTGTCAGATATTTCTTTTTAACCTGGTTTTAGAAATAGCTTTCCCTCAAAGGGAAGAAGTTTTAAAAATGTTTTGTAAGTGAGGGGAGTGTTTTGAAGATTCCATATACAGTTGACTTCAGGAATGAAAGTCTGTTGTTTTGATCCAGAAAGAGTTTATATAAGGGATAAGGAAAGGAAAATATTCTTGAAAAAACAACCCCCTCCTCTTAAGTTGTATGTTTTGGAACATAAGGAAACATAATCAGGATCTTCTGTTTTGATTAGCACAAAAAAAAAATAAAAATTAGCAAGACAAAGTTAATGGCATTTGTCTAATTTTCATAGCTCATTATGACAAAGTTAATGGTATTTGTCTAATTTTCATAGCTTATTACAGATGTTATGCAAAACTGTGAGCTGCCAACAGCAAGCAGTGTTTCTGCCCAGAAAATGTACAGATGCTATATTTTAAAAGAGCAAGATATTAGATCTTCTTGTAGGATAATTTTCAAAGTTATTTACATTTGACTGAGTCTACGARTTTAAAAAAACCCCTACAAAAACGGCCCAAGTCCATCCAAACTCAACACCCCAGAGCTTTCCATTATTTAATTCTGAAATATTGCTTTATTTAATTATATTTCCTCTGTCACTTTTTCCTCTTCTATAAAAAATGGAGAAATTRCTGTCACTTAGATCCTACTATGTTGTGCATCCTAARTAGTCTGTGAWGGAATTGTTGCAAACATGGCCTTATTTACTGGATCATCCCATGACTCTTACATGCCTGTRATGGCAGAAYTCWRTTCTCAAAAYATCTGATTTTCAGCCACTGAACAASYTCTTTATCATCTAAGTCCTGAGAATATCAAACCAGTAGTCAGGTATTCATGACAAAAACACACTTTTATYCTGTAGCTCAGGTGTTGTAGAGSAGTTTTRCTAGAACTTGTGCAGAACCTATAGCAATCCTATTCCTTTAAAACATTCCACCATCACCACTACCACCAGCTCCTGCTGTGTTTCAAAAGAAAGGGTGATCCATGTATTTGAATATTGAAAATTATTCCCTCAAAAGCCCACACTCAGCATCTTCACATTTATAGGTGGGCCAAAAACTCACAAATCCCTTTGGTTTTAAACTTTAAAGCACCTTTAAAGTTCTGTTTGCTTCAAAGTTCTGCAGCTATGTACACATGTGGAAAGTACCTCAGCCTTCATGGAGCAGAGCAGCTTGCTTCTTGTTGTTCATTTTTCTGCCCAGGCCACAGCCAAACCTCAATCAATGCACATCCTCAGGTGTGCTGGGCAGCATTATGTTCCCTTGTGGATGCTATATGGACTGCTGCTTTCTTCTCAATCCCTAAACAAGAAGACAGAGATTTTCCTTTCCCTACTCACAACTCTTTTCCTCTTCATGTTTTAGGAACTCTCAGTTTGTGGAACGCAGTCTTACTCATTTGCAGAAGATCACTGTACGAAAGCTCTGTGCATTTCTTGTAAGAACATCATGTAAAAGCAGCCACACCATGCATTCTTATAGTCCAGCATCTTGTCACAGACAGTGACCAGTTGAAAAAAAAAAACATTCTGGAAGAAAACTGTAAAGAGCAGGGTAGCCATTCATGGTGACAGATGGAAGGAGGGTCTTTTGCATACTGGCAGAAAGCACTAGGGGTTTTTATCTGGTAAGTACAGACATTGTGACATTCACTGGGGAAGAGGGTAAAAAAAATAAACAGATTAGAAAGCAAAAATAAAAAGTACTTTATTAATTTTAAGTAGTGCACTTGGGAAAGATTWTAGGGCAAAAGCAAGTGTCCATGATGGCTCTGGTGTCAGGCCCAGTCCCCTTCTGAAAATGCTTTCCCCCTCTGGAACTCTTCCYCAGTTAGCACACAGTGTTCAGCACCCCTGTATGATGCTGAAGATCTCCTTTGCAAGGGCAGACTGTGTTCAGGGTGCAGATTGAGGTTTGTTTGTGTTTTTTATCTTTGGTTTTATGAGCTGCATCATTTCAGTATGTCTTCATGTATGTATATCCTCTTTAAGAACAAGAATCAATCCCTGTTGAAGCCAATGTGACACCCTAGTCCTGAATTGCTAAAAACTGAAGGCTTTTTCAGTCATTCCAAAMAGTTTGAGTGCTCAGAGTGCATGGTTTTGCTCAGTGTTTCTTTGATTCACCTTTGTTTTATTTATCATTTCAATAAYTTATTAATGCATGCATTTTTCCTTCCCATGGAATAAGTGTCTTGTTCAAAAGAAAAACTGATTAAAGTGGCTACCTGCAGCTTTGCTTGTCACAAGTGTATGTTTCCAAGGCAAAGTTCTAAATTCCTTTGGTGTATAACTGATTAATGGCAAGCAAGTACAACTTTGTTTAGGAGGAGCTATTTTGATGTGATTAGAAATTTCTTAACTAGACAAAGAAASCAACTTTTGTATTTCTTACAGCATTTGCTTTTCATGGATTCCTTCCCAGTAACATTTTAGATTTATGAGATGCTTAATATCTTTGTTTTACATTCCAGAAACAGAAAGCTGATATAAAACTGTGATTAAGATATCAAAAGCAATTATTTTTGTGAATAAACAACAACAGTCAAAAATTTAGTACAATTTAGTACTATTTGCAGTTGATTGCAGCAGATTTTTACACTATTTATTTTTTAATTGCTTTGAAGAGCAGAGATTTATAAGTGATACCTCTGTTGGGTAAGGGACTCTGCCAATCTAATAATTTTTTATTTAGTAAGCTAACTTTCACAGGCATTATTTAGTATCACAGTTCCTTTGACTCAAGATAATTTTAAAATGCAGTTGAGCATAGCTGAAACAGCAGAGCCCTTCAGCCAAAAAAAAAGTACATTACCAAGTCACTGGTGTGTGATGGAAAGCTGAGCTGAGTGTCTGCAGCGCACAATGTCCTGCACAATGCAGATTCTTGTCCAGGTTTTGAGCAGTGCAGCCACTCTGAATCYTTCTGCTGCTCTCTGTAGCTCAGGGCGAGCATGGGGTATGGCTTTGCTGTCTTGTATCATGAAGACATGCCCCAGAGGCAAAGGGATTAGMGAGCTGCATCTGTGCATTAGAGTGTGAGAAATACCACAGAGGCAGAGGAGATACAGGAAAACCAGAAGAGCACTGGGGAATGGCTGGCAAAAGAGGCTCAGGACATGGTGCAGACCTGCTGCCCTTATCTGAATCGTCCTCAGTGGAAGAAACAGCAACTTGAGCGTTTGCCACAAAGAGGAGTGAAATAGAAATGTGTAAAAAAAGATGGTTTTGTCCATAATTAATTCCTCACGAAGTGCAAAAAGCAGCAAAATTTCTACAGCTGTTTCATCAATGGGGTCAACATTTTGCAGTGGAATTGTAAGGATGGCACAAAGAGAAAGCAGTCTCTTAGTTCACTTTAAGCTGCTGCTGCTAGTTCTATTTTTGTGAATTTTGTCAAAGAAAATATTGTCAATTATTACCTATTGAACTACTCACATTATTTAAAACTTTTAGCCTAAACATCAYAATGGAGTTACCTCTTTCAGTTATTCATTTTGACACCTGTTTTACAGCATATTAATGCAATGGAGAGTGGTAGAATAAAACATGCATGCCAAGCTTATTAGATCARTGCTCAGCCCTGCACTCTGTGCTTGTTCTCTTAGGTAATCTAACCATAAACCAAATTATCACGCATGTGTTCCTCCTTCAGGCTTGTGTGCAGCCTGTGACACCAGTTTTGTCTCCCAGCAATGTCAAGTTATAAGATAGTCAGGAGTTGGACCAGCTTCAGCCAGAAGTTGTCTAAGTAGGCAGAGTAGCTCATTTTGGGCTTGCTGGAGTTACAAGGGGTGCCAGAACCTCTTCAGACTTTCACATGGACACATTAATTTCCTCTCCTTAGGTGTGATGGAGTGGTCAGAGAGAGCAAGTGGTCTCCCACTGCCTTGTCTACCTGTGCAAAGCTCAGCTCCCTCTGTGAGGAGCCCTCTCCCCTCTGCACAAAGTGCCCCTGGTCAGCATCCACGGGCAGCTCCGAGGGCGGAGGGTAAACAGAGACTCTGCTGATAGGGGCTAAAAACCACTGATTGTTAGTGGATGTGCCCCCTCCACATGACTTGTTACATTCTCCGAAAGACCAATGTGTCTCCCAGGAAATGCTTTGAGAAAGAGATCTGATAGTGCCTATGACTAAGCARCACTGTAAAACCAACTGTTAGATCTATTAAAAAGGGTAGTTTAATCTTTTTCTTTGGAAATCCAGTCTTTGTCATTAGAAACAGAAGCAGAGAAGGATTCAAAGCTAGTGACATTATGGGAAATCCAAATCTTTCTCTCTAATTATTGAATTAAGTCATGCCCTTCATTTACTTCCCTCCAGACTTGCTGATTTGGTGTAAGGAAACCACATTCTTGCCTGCAACCTGCAGGTCTTGGATTGCTCATTCCTTCCACCATCCTTGCAGTGAGAGATTTGCCTCTTCTCCCATGGGAGTCAGGGGGTATTTGTCTCACTGAACCATTAATCACCTTGAAATTAAAGACCAAATCTAAATAATTTATCTTGGCTCTCTGCAGCCAATGGAAAGAATGAGATACAGCTCATCTCTCTATCTTAGACAATTATGGTGGAATAAGATGAATTGCTATTCCCATTGACTGTCCCAGAGRGAATCAAGGTGACAAGTTTAGATAAGACATTTCACTTTTAGATAGCAAAAAAAAAAGGAGAAGAATCCTACCCCACCACAGTCATGGCCTCCAGCAACCATAATTTTTCTTTAAAAATGCATTTTTTGTTGTCAGTGACATTATTTGTTTCTCTCTCTGGTGTAAGTCAGATGAAGTCAGAGTCACTGATATCCCAGCCAAACTATACAGGGTGAACATACAGTAGACTTGCATAGCTGGCCAGAACGTGTTCTTCATATAAATATATTTTTTTCATTATGACTTTTCTACAGTCTTTTGTATATCATGAATAGTGTCGCAGTTTCCAAACGTGCTTTGAAAATCTGTTTTGGTTGTTGTGGTTGCTGTTCAATTATTCTCTCACAGATCTGATATAACACAGAGGTGCATGTGCAAGCATACGTGAGTATAAATGCATATATAAAAACAATAAAAGGCACGTGCCTTCTGCAAATGCTTTGCTGTGTTTGCAGTAGAAATGACTGCTGCCCCATCTCACGCAAGCAGTAATAAGAGCTGGAACTATAAAAGTTAATGATTGTTTCTTTGTCACCAGAAAGAAAAAAAAAAAAAAAAAAAGAAAAAAAGCTAGCAAAAGCCGATTTTCTTCTAAATTATCTTTCTTAATAGTAACCTACACACTTTTGAGTGGGGGTGTTTCTGGAATAATGATTGAGAGTGGAATAGAAAAAGAAAAYGTACTGGTAGATAAGGAATGTTTTGTTTTAGGATGGTTAGAAATATAGCCAGAGGAGGAAAAGCTATTCCATGCAAAATGCTGGCTCAGTTTTCTGATAYTAAAATTGCCAGTAATTCTTCATTTCAAGATCTGTAATGTCAAAAGGACAGAGCTTCCTAGAAGTGGATGTCTAACAGCAAAGCTAATATGTATTGCTTTGCTCTTTGTGATGCTTGCCAGATTTTCAACAATACTTGAAAGGCCAAGCAGGATTTTTAGATTAGTGGGGCCAAGATAAGGTTTGGAAATTCATTTTCTTAAAATACTTTTTTTTTTTAAACCACTGGCTATGTGGATAAGTTGACTTGAGGGTACTTTTCTTGAATGAGGTTTTCTTAGTGGCAACCGCATAGGATTGGGATCTGAGAAGCTTTCAGGAACATAACACCAAAAGACAGATTGGAGAGAAATCCTCACTTGCATTTCCCTGGGCAGCATATGATGTATTATTAAATGACAATTGCTTTCTAAACAGGATTACAGTTAGCTGTAATTAATCAATTTCCAGCACCTTTGTGTAAGAACTGTGTCAAGCCTGCAAAACTTTATTTTGTAAATGTGTTCAGGGCCATTTCACATTTTGGTTATTGATTCAGAGGCCATTAAAAGCACATCTTTACATATTTTGACATAGTAACGGCTTGTRATGTAATTCTATACTCAGGAATTTTTACATCATGGCATGTGTTGTCCAGGAACTGCTCATAATGTGTWTTTTCATGATATATTTTCAAAGCTCRCATAAAATTATTCTCACTTGTGCAAATGTGCATTGCACAAGTTACACTTCTGATGAAGGAAGGAAGACAAAAAAAGCAGAAGCATTTTCCATAAGAGGCTGGAGATCAATGACTCATCTTGGAATATTCTACAGATTAATTGAAATTCCTCTCCTTTMAAATATATATAACAACATCTCTCTCCAGTTACATAGCTACACACAGAATAGATCGGGTTTCTCCTCTTTCTGTAACTTCAGAGTTTTGTACAGCACAGCATAGCAGCAATCCACACATCAGCAATAAACAGAATTTAATCTACACGCTATAGGAATTCTGGGACAGATCCTATATTTAGGCTGTACTCCACTTTCCATTACAAAAGATTATTGTGACCTTTTTATGAGAAGCTATAATGCCTCCTTTGTATATAGCAGACTTTGACTTTTGGCAAGGGAAACAAATGCCTTTTCTGGAGAACTGGCTGGCTCTTTTACACTCCTARTATTTCCCACTTTCCTTCCGACTGAGCTCCTCAGGAAGATGTTGGCTGCACAGCAAAGCAGCAACAAGCTACACAGCCCCATCTAAAGCTGGGCTGGTGCCACCAGTGATGCAGCAGCAGTCTGGGCTGCACCGGGAATGCCTGGGATCTGCCAGTGGGAAGGGACCCAACAGCCCTACTACTCACCCAACACGTGCTCACCATTCCGTCCGCCCAGCCTCTGACAGGGAATGCCACGTGGGCAGCTCTGGAGCAGAGGAACGGATATGGCTAACAGTCCACATTATTGATTTTCACAAATTTTTCAASTGGTTCAGAACATTTTATGATGGCTGACAGCAGTGATTGAAAGCTTAGCTAAAAAAAAAATTGAGAGTCAGGTTCTCAGCTTTGTAAAACCGCAGTCACTCACATAAAGCCAAAAATGACCCAAATTATTTGAAGATATTCAGCCTGATTTTGACACGTGACTGAGCAAATCACTAACTCTGGAAAGAGTACTATTTGACTCTAATGACACAGTAATCTGCCATTAGTTCACTGGAACATAATGAAGCAATAAAGCTAAACGATTTTGTGCATATGCAGTTACACATCTGAGGTCTCTGTGAGTAACATGTAACTGTACAATGCATTCAGACTCAGCTTCCCGACCCGCAATCTCATTGTCTTTTAGGACTCTGCATCAATGGATCCCCACAACAGCCTTGGGAGGGAGGCCAGTTTTGTTACCCTAAAATAAAGGAGAGGAAAGAGAAGCACCAACAGTTCAAGTGACTCGTGCATGGTCCAAGCCAGGAACAGGAGCCAGGAAGYAAATGTACTTTGATTTAGGACGGGTGTGCCTCCAAGTGATTACAGTTCGTGTTGTTCCTGCCTACGCCTGGGGTGCTTGGCTCCATGTTTTCCAATCCCGACTGGGGCTAAACCACAAGACCATTCTTCAACATTTGAATGATAAAGAACAACAAGAGGAAAGATTTTCTGGTGGTTAGGGTGCTAGCCAAAGCCTTTGCAAGACCTGGGTCCGACATCATTCTTCCATGCAGTTCCTGGCAGAAGTCCTCAAGACCTCAATGATCTTAGAGGTCTTTTCCAACCTTAATGATTCTGTGCAGGTGCTTCAGCTGGGAATTATGGCAAGCATGCACTGGATCCCAGGTGCCTGCCTAGGCARTGCTCTATATCCTGCTACAACAAACTCCTGGGTGAATACCTAGAGACTTTAGATTTCGGTCAGCTCCAGAGTCACTTGATAGAAGATCTGTTCCCTCCCCCACTTCTGGACTTCCCTGCCCGTGCGGGTGCTGTGGCTCCTGTGTCACTCGTGTCTGCTGGTGCATGGAATATATGTTCAGTATGGGCACTATGGAATTCCAGGCGTAGCATGGTTTGAATGTCAGGCGAATGTTGCTCGAGTGCAGAGATATATACGGGGAGGCAAAAGGAGGAGACATTCCATTTGCTCTTTTTTTTAATTGGCTGTTGAAAAAAGTGCTATTTGCTAATTAATAGCACAGTTCTGTGACATATTTCACAACTTCCCTGTATGTATTTTCATGATGACTTCCTTGAATCACATCCTAAGCTTCAGTGCACATTAACTTCCTAGTGTGATTCTTTCCTGTACTTATCCTCARTAAAGCAGAAGAATGAGGAAAAAAACTCCACAAAACAACCCATAAAATTACAGTCAAATCCATATGGGATAGATTAGGTTCTTAATGTGATTATAGTGAACTTTCAAGCATAGGCATCATGGAAAAGCTAACAAGGAGTTAGGAGACKCATTCTGATGAGATTTGATATCCATCTGAAAGGCAGCTTGGCTTTCAACCACAGTTTGGTTTTGGAATCCATTGAAGTTCTTGCAAATTTCAGTAAGACTGGGTTTGAGTCTTTGCATTTGACCCACCCTGAGCAGTGACACAGTTTTATGCTTCAGGGCACGTTTCAATTCAAAATAGAAAAATGGAGTATTTGTGACATACAAAGAGAAAATGGTAGTATCAAAGAGTTCTGAAATTTGTCTATTGTCTTTACAGTTACATAAATTCAAAAGGAAAAAATGTTCACATATGTAGATGCTAAGAAATGGATTCTCATATAGGAAGGAGTTATTGTGAAAATGCAGGCTATGCCACTTGTAGTACCTTGATTTTCTTCAGTGCAAAGAAGAATTACTGACTTATTTTCCCCTGCAAGAAATAAAAAAATATTAATTCTGCTTTGGTTTGAGATTTTGCACGTTTGAAAATTTGGTGTGAATTTTTATGCTTCTTCATCACATCTGAACTTTACTTCTGTCCCTGGAAATGTTCAAGACCAAGTYGGATGGAGCCCAGAGCAACCTGCTCTAGAAGGTGGCATCGTTTGCCCATGGTGGGCAGGGTTGAAGCTGGATGGTTTTAACAGTCCCTTCCAACCCAAACTATTGTGTGATTCTGGGATTCTGTGATATACTGACAGATTCTCCTCTGTCTGTATCATACAGTAATAGCAAAGCTCCTCTGGCTCTCTGTGGGGTGAAATGATCGATGGAGTCCATCTAGGCTGTGCATAATGTCTCTGGAATACAGAGTTATCCTTACGGTAGCTGCCTGCAGTTTTTGTACCAGATTTAAGGATGCATGAGACACAAAAATGCACCAGAACAGAGTTCTTTCAAAATAGGTACTGAAGTCAAGAAAGTAGTTTCTGAGTGTACTTTGCTTCAGGATGAATATAAATAGAGCAGTGCTCAAAACATCCGTGCAGTGAAATTCCTTGGAAAGGATGAACTGCGTATATAAGGTTCTATAAGGCACTGAAATGTGCCTATTTCAGCATGAATGTATATTTGCAATACATAACAAGTGTCACGGCCTTTTTATTTTAAGACTTCAAAACATTTTATATAACATGTTTACATTATCATTCCAGCAATGTAATCATCAGAAAAGAACATCATGAGCTTTATACATAAATCATATTTCAAATGTACTTGTTTGATAAACCATACAGGCATGCAAGTTTGATACAGCTGCAATTGTTTGCACTTTCCTCCTGGACCAATGAGTATTTTATTATCCCACTTTTTATCCCTTTGTGCTAATTATTACATTGTGTTGCAGTACCGAGGGGAAAAACACGCTGAGGCCAAGACCTTTACCGAGGAATAGTGGTGCTATGAGAAAGCATTTCTTAAGGGCACCTCCAGCTTTTCTCAGAATGRGTTCTTAAAGGTGCACATCCTTTGTGGATACTGCTAGCAGGGCTCTCAACATTTCCCATACACACCAGATCGTGACTAAAGCACAGCAGTTTCGCTTCCACGTCTGTTCGAAGCTGTGTGTGCAATACACTCAGGCCAGCTGYTGCAAGAGAACAATTAAGATGGCCTGTGGCAATTTGCTTTTTTTTCTGGAAGACTTTCATGCAACCCAAAGCACATCAATGACATGAATTAATTCCATATATGCTAAGATAATTCTTGAAAATTCAGGGGACAATTTCTGGAGACTGACACTGAGTGTTCTTAGGTGCCAAAAAGACCAGTTCACAAGAGTGAGGGGAAGAAGATTAAATCCTCCTATTTTTGAAATAACTGGAGTTCAGCTGTCAAAAAGCATAGTCCACAKGTGTGAACTCTATAATGGCAGTTCTGCTAATGTTTAAGTGGGAATAAAAAGCAATTAAAATTAAATTACACCTTGCATCTGAAAAGGCTGAAAAACTATGTTCCAGAGTCCTATAAATGATATCCTGACCCAGAGTATTATTTATAGCATGATAATGAGGTAGACAGAAAGGAAGAAAAACCAAAACCTAAAATCAGCTATAATAACTCATTGAACTCCTAATGCCTTTTGCTTGTCCCTCAGCTGGGGAATCTTCCTTCTAAAAGCTGCTGCATCAGGTCCTGCACATGTCCAGCTATTTTTAGGCTTGCAACAGGCTGTTTACAGGGGATTTGAAGTCTGGCAATCCAGATACTCTAGACACAGTTGGAATGCTCACGCCTCTCCACAGGTTACACTTGGAATTAAAAACTGCGATGTGGCTCTGTCATTCAAACATTATAGTGTCTGGCATTGGGTATCAAAAAATCGTGATGAAACAGAGCAATGTGGTTTTAATTTAAACTACTTAATGCCAAAAATATTCATGGACAACTTGTTGGCCAGTGGGCAAGGAAAAAGTTTTTGGTGAGCTTCCATTTAAAGACTATGGTTTTGGTTCAGTCAGGAATCACGTTGGGCTTTTTTTTTTTTTTTTTTTTTTTTTTTTTTTTTTNTTTTTTTTTTTTTTTTTTTTTTTTTTTAAATTTGACAGCATTTCTTTCTTTTCAAATAGTATTTCAGACATTCATATTCAGTATTTACCAGGCACTTCTTGAAAACTGGTATTCCATCCTTCCTCAAGCATGGATTTCAGTAAATTTCTCATTCTCCATTACATGTAATATTATACCCATCCACATGACCAGTGTGTATGAACTGACAAGATCAGAATAACAAGACATTTTAAGTTCTGAGGTACTCTTCACCATTATATCTCTACAAGATTTTTTATGACTTGTTGTAAATTTTTACAAGTTATCAAGATAAATCATTTTTTAACTTTTTTTTTTGACTGTTCAGAATTTCCATGTTGTGGGAGTACAATTCTTAGGGCATTCTGTCRGTTCCAATTTAAATTTAATTGTGTCATGTAGTCCACTTACACCTTTAGCATTTGTAGGTGCAATTTTCTTCTATAGTCATAGGAGTAAAGACTACATTATAGTGAAAGAATTTAGTGTTAGTTGTTCCTGTTGGATTTTCACCCAGAAACACAAAGCAGATATGATGTTATTATTACCTGTCAAATACTCTGCCTTGAATTCTGTCATCACTGTTTGATATAAATTGTAACCTGGAAACAAATGGAAGGTTGATGTTGATTTTAGAGAGACCTGAGAAACTTGTTTGTGTACTTGGTTCCAAAATGCTGAAATTTGAAGCCCGATACCTTAAAGAGAGGTCAATGGGAATTTAGCATCTGAATGTCTTTGAGGACCTGGRCTTTAGTGCTGTAAAAGTGGAGCTTTTTATTCCAAAGGCAGGCCTGAGGCCACAGTACAGATTTACAGATAGCCCCTTAACWGCCTCTCTCTTAAGATGGGCCTGAGCCCTCACCAGCTCTGATCTTAAAGCCAATTATGCCCTGTGGATGCCAGAATACAACTTTAGGATCCAAATGTGTTTATCACACACACTTTGGAAATGTTGTTATTTTTACGGGGTTTCTAAAACACCAGCTCTGTCAGAGGACAGGAGCACATGTACTTTGCTTTGTTTTCCCTCCAACTTGAACTCTGTGTTGTGAAACACAATCAGTCTGGTCATGGTCTACACAGCTGAGCTTTCCTTAGAGGCAGGAGCAGTCCTCTGAAGGCAAGCTTGTAAGATGATGTAAGGGAGTTTCTGACCCCTGTGGACAATTCTGGCAGATAAAATGAGGCCTGAGAAGTGCACTTACCTTTTCTGACTTTCCAGAAAGCCAAGAGGAAAAGTCTAGTGGAGCAAAGTCCCCRTTGAAGGACACAAATAGTTTTAACATGCAAGCACTTGTACAATTTTGCTATCTCTTAGATTCTCTTCTGCTGAGTATGGAGGGCATCTGTGTCTACAGTGAATAAGGTGAAAGTAACATCTCTTGGTAACTGAGCTGGTCCATCCCCACCACRCATCTCTGAAGGGAGCTTGTGGCCTTGCACAGCCTCATGCAATAATTTTGGKTTCTGCAGCTGTGCCTCCATCATCCTCGATCTGTGCCTCCTTCCCCAGGTACCGACAGCGCATAGTACATGCATGAGCTAACTGCCCAGGAACTTTGTCAGCTTTTTGATCAGCCTTTGCACCTTGCCCAAAGTTCTCTGTTGTCACAGCWACATTTCTATCTTTGCCTGAACTAATGAGCAGTTCTGGTATGTTTACCTGAGCTTTATTCCCTGAGAGTTATCCTCTGTGTGTCCCTTCCTTGCTTTGTGAATTCCTTTTTCAATGCACTTTTTCAAGGCAGGCAGCTCAGACAGGCACTGGCAGACAAGTTCCCTGTCCCCAGGAGCTTTCTCTGTTCCCAGATGCTGGGACCATGGCTGCTGTAAGCCCTTGCTCTGAAAAGTCACCCAAGTCCCAATTGTTTTCTGTTTTGTGCTTTCAAAGGCAGACATCAGGATGGGGAGGACAGTCTTGACAGTAGATAAGGCAAAGCAGAAGCCTAGATTTGAGTGCCCTGAACCTCATTAGAGTAAAATTAACCTATCTGTGCACTGCCTTTATATCCCTGGGCAGCAGTCCCACACCAGGCACCACGCAGTCCTCAAAGCTGTACCTGGAGCAATCCCTGTGTCTCTTGACAGTCTCATTATGTGAGCTGAGAAGGGCAACCACAGCTTTGACATGAAAACACATTCTTATCAATTAACCCTTTGAACAATTTCAGGTGTGAGAAGGTTCTGTCTCAACGTGACAGGGTCTGTAGGATCTTACACGCCTACAGAGGGTAGGGATGTTTGAAATATCTGTGAGTTAGACTGCTGCCATCAGAGACAAGTCCTACGGAGAGAGAGAGGCTAAAGCTATCATCATGCACCTATTGCTGCCTTCATGCTGGCTGTCATGTTTTCAGGGGATCAAATATCCAGAGAAGAAAAAAGAAGGAGAAAACAAGGGACAGAGGCAGTCTTGGTGATGCTTTCTTCCAGGCACAGTTGTGGATCAGGAAGAAACTTGCTGTGAGTCCCAGTCTGTAGGCATAGAGTTAGAAGTGCCAGGCTGCATAAAAAGAGAATGATACTTTGCTCCTGGAAGTGAGCAACAGAAGGGATAAAAATTTTTGTGTCAATCTCCAAGAAGGCTCTGTAATGTCCTCCTGAGGAATAACASCACATGAGATCCATCATTCTGCATTGCACTGGAGTTAAGGAATTCAACAGTGATACTATAAATGTGTCACTTCATTGTAATGGGGTGCAAACATGCCCTAAAGATCCTTGAAAGTGCAGTCCAGGTCACAATAAGAGCAAAGTAATAACTTTTATCCTCCAGATATCCAACTAAACTTGTTTCATCTCCATGATACTCCAAGAGCTTCTTGTCTTCTTGGAGTATGGTTTCAGCTGTCTTTTCTCAGCAGCAATACAGAGCAAGGGAAGAGGTGATTCTCAAGGTAAACACATGTCAAGCCTTTCAGGAGTTTATAGATCAGAAAAAAAAACCTGTCAGTGTGAAACAAGGAAGTTGTAMTTACAGGTCTACATGGAGGAAATGCTACAATTAACAAGGAGTCTGATCCACCTTCAAAAAAAATCAATAGGCTTGGCTCTGAGAGGTCAAGATAGGAGCAAGTTATTTCTAGTTCTGTGAAGCTTCTGACAGGAATGTGCTGTTGCCTCTGTGACACCTGAGGATGCAGAACAATGGTGATTCTCATAATTGACAGGAGAAGGGCAGTATGGAAYATGGCAGATGAGATGGCTGCAAAGGGCAGAGAGCTTTCATAGCTCTCTAGAAAGTTAACACCATCTTGAATTCATCTGGAAGAGTGAAGATTGGTCAGATGCAGAATTCAGGTCTTATGATAACCCAGAACATAATGCCACCTGGAACAGAATGCAGTTATACTACCTTTGTTTCTTACAAAATTTAGACCAGTGTTGGGCATTATAATCCTGACATCAATTAATTTTCACTCTGAAGAATGTTGTGCTGAAGATGGTGACAAGCTGCTTTAATTGTCATGCTTTCACAGAATCCCAGAACCACATCAGAGCTCTTCAGGGTAACAGGTTCCTATTTCTGCCTGAAAAACTCAGACTCACCAACAYGAGTTCTGAGTGTGCTGATAAGCACTGCCCAGGCCAGACTAAAATAGGCACTTCTTGCCTTTCTGAGTTATTATAAGTTTATAAAGAGAAAGTCAGTTTGCCTTTCTGAGTTATTCTAATTTTATAGAAAGAAAGTCGGTCTGTTTTCAATGAGTGCTATTAATATCTCCTTTTGTGAGACTAAGTCATCTAATACCCTGAAGCCAGAGACAGTTAGGTTCTTGCTTGAGAAACCATATCATCCTATTATCATTTCCATCTGGCAAGCAAATKCAAAGAGCTAGAACAAAAATAGTGGATTGATTTCACATTTTCAGTGTGATTCTTAATCTCATTAAAACTTTCTCAGACAGGGCTGAATTTTAGAGCAACATTGGTTATTTGCTTCTCATTAATGGAGGTTGGACCCTCAGGTCCCAATGTCTCTGGAAGGAGGCACTGCCTGGCTCAGGCTGCCTGGACTTCTTTGAATGGGACACTGATGGAGGTGGATATGCCCATCCTGCTGTGTGCAGGCATCTGCTCTGTTCATGGGAGCTTCCTTCTGCCTCCTGGTCTGAGTTTGTGTTTGCCAGGTGAGTCTCTCAGTGAGGGAGACTCCCTTTATTCATCCCATGGCTTTYACATTTTGAGTGCAAAGTCGTGTTAAACGACTATTTGAGAAAAGTGGTTAAAATGATGGCAGGAGTTTGGTGCTCTTAAGAAAGTTCATTAGCAGTCAGGCACCTTGTGCTCTGTCAGTAATAAACAAATTTTGAAAGGAAAAGTAGAATCTGCATGCTTTTATGTAGCTTATGGTTTCATTTCCTTGCTTTTTAGCCTTGATTTGGATACATTGCATATGTAGCAGCCCCATGAGCTTCACAAGCAAGATTTCTTTGTATAAATTATAACAACTTTATTATTTCCTGGATAATACTATTAAATTCTTAAAATGKCATCTGGATGCCAAATACTTAAAATTCAAGATGTAGTGCATTTCAGAAAGACTCTTATCTTGTGTTACAGAAAATTGTGCTTTTTCTTTAAGGCAAACAGTTATCCACAAAGTCATTTACAAGTAGATATTTTCAGTTGCCTTAATTAAGCTTTTTAATATACATGCAAATTGAAGCTGCAAAATGTTTGGATACACAAAAGCAAGAAAAAGGTGCACATACTGTCTTTCTTTCTAGAATATTTTTATAAATATCAGCATAAATACATGAAAAGCATGCTTAAAGGTAGTTTGTAAGCTGAACTAGAACTTAAAAACATTGTTCAAAGACAAGGTAAAAATGAAGACTAAAACCACYGAAGAACAGGGCACCGAACAACCGCATTAAACATTTGCAAAAAAAAAAGGTCATTCTGTAATTTCTTGTTTTGAATCTTCTTGTGGGTGGAATCCTGGCTCGGCTGCAGTCAATGGGAGTTTTGGCATTGACTTCAATTAGCTTGAGTTTCACCCTGTGTTTTTAGGATAATTCTTCAAGGGATTTATAAGATATAATTTTAAATCATAACAGAAAACACCCACTAAGGAAGCTACTAAATATTTTTTTGGGAAGAACAAATGATGTTAAGATGGGAGCAATTTGAAATACTCTTCCAACTAATTTTCATTTGCTCTTGTTTAATACATGCTTGAGTTTTATACAATGGGAAAAGCAAAAGTCATACATGACTGTATATGCTTGAGGATTTTTCTGTTATGAGACTTCTAGAAAAGTTGCAGCAGCCAATTWTTTTTAGTTTTATTTTTTATGAACTTTAATGAACTTGATACCCTTACCTATTAGATAAGAACCACATCTCATCACTAGTCAGCCAGATAATTAATGGTTGCAGCCGCTGTAATAAAAATTGCTATTAATCCAACCTGCCATAGTCTGTTTATTATTGTGAAGCAACTCATGTATGACAAGCTGACAGCAAAGAAGAAACAGCAAAGGTATTCATGCGGAGGGTWTGTTTTGGTGAGTGACATTCTGCACTGGTTCACACATCTGACACAAAGCAGGTAGCCATGTGTTTTCAAAAGCCTGCTTGAAGGCCTATGGCAGACAAATAGGAGCCTTTATGTCGACTTCCCTGTGCTTTGAAGTCRCTAATGAGTATGTTTTTGAATAACACATAGTGTGAAATCTTAACTGAAGCAGTAAATACATTAGCATTGGGGYGACTATTTTCCATTCTTCCTCTTTCCCTCTACTTCCTATTTTTGTGGTTTTCTGATGCTGTGCCTTGTTGGTGCATACAGTATAAGATCTTTGAGACAAGGAGGGCCCTCTGTTTATGTGTACACATACATATCTGCGTCTGTGTACCTGTGTTTCTTTATGTGACATCTCATTTGCTCTGAGTCCTTTGCACATTCCTGAATTTCCCAAGTCCAGATATATGGTCCTGGTGGCAGCATGTCTTACTGTCCCTCAGTTAAAAAAAATACGGGATTTTATGGATCAGCAGCTATATTTTGTTTTAATACTAGTTAAAATGTGAATCCTGTGTGCTAGCTAAGACCAAGATAATTTTCAAGGAAGCGTTTGCTTACAGGTCATGGAGTAGTACCAGGAGATTAACACAGTGAAGAGTTCAGATTATCCTCTTGGACTGTATAGTAATACCATTCCTCCGTAGCTCTTACCAGAGGGGTTTGTTCATTGAGGTCAACATTTTCAGCCTTAGAATTAAATTTAGATTCTTCAGTCTATATTTATATGTCTAAATATAAATGGTTTCATTTTCAAAGGTGCAGATTACTCCTGCCTGGCGCTGACAGCATCTATTCCCATCTTCCCTGCTAGAATTATTAGCAGGCACCTTCGTGCCCTGCTGTGCCAAGCAGGGATTCCTGACATGCAAACACATGTAGATATCATGAGTGCCATCTGACAAATGTAAAARGACCAGGATGAGGAAAGTTGTATAGACGCACTTCAGGGGGAATGAGTAAGTAAGCACAGAAGCTGGGAAGATCAGAGCAAAGATTGATTGCTAGATTTTTTTATAGCATTGAAAATCTGGTTAGACAACAAGTAAAAATGAGTCACTTGATTCAAACTAAATCTTGAATAATGGAGCATGCACTTACCAAAGCACCTTTTAAAGGAAATGTGTCAGAGGAGAGCTGCAAAGTGCAGTAGTTTTGTTGATTTCAGCCTAGAAGAAACCTTAAGTCTGAAGGACAAAGCTGATTGTCCGCATGGAGTTTTATTGATGTATTTGCATGAGGACAGGGACAAAGCACCTGATCTCATTGAAGCTGCTCATCCTTGTGTGGTGAGAGTTGGTGATAGCTGAGAATCACCAAAGTGAGCAAAACCACCAGCGAATGCAGTATTCTGAATGGAGTATTATCACTGGCTTTAAACAGAGTAAACAATATTTATGCTGCTTGAGACAGCTTAACATGTGATCTTGTATTTAATCCCCAGTCCTGTCCAGATTTGCTCTTCATGTACATAGTCTCTGACAATAAACAATTAACATTAAATATTTTTTCTTCAAAGAAAGTTGGTCAGTTCAGATAAAAACACTTTTAGCTCCAAACTCTAGTACATACATGTTATCGTTCAGGTTCACAATACYTTTGTTACCAGTCATCTTTGTACCATGATAAGTCTCCTCTTTCCTGCCACCACTCCCCAGTTTAAGTTGCTTTGGAAAGGTAGATTATAATACTCTTTGCCCCCCTAATTCCCTACTATTAAAAAAACAGTGCACGTTCATACTTCAGATGAGACRTTGTTACCTGAAAAATGCTAGAGGTCTTTTAGTCTTTGAGGGTATTTGGAACAAACCATTACTGTTTGCAGACTAATTGTTTGGTGAGAATAAGGCAAGCTACTTTAATGACAGCTTGTGAAATAACAATCTATGATATAGTACTTGGATGTAGCAACGGCTGTGTTTCAAGCCAAGTAAAGAAACTGTCAGTATCTTGTGCGTGAGAAGCTTGTAGATACCCTGAGGTGACTTCATATAATTCTAAACCAGCAGGTAGCTTCTTGCATAGCTAATCATGGCATCAGCGCCTGGAGCAAGTGGAGGTGGTTGACAATGTGCTTTAGTTTTAGATGAATTCAGCTCCTTTTGAATATCATTTTAATTCCCTGTTCCAGTTTCTGAAGTAGGCATTTACATGCTTTATTTTTGCAAAATACAGAAGGTAACCTTGGGGAGAAGGAAGCGTAGCTTGTGTGAAAAAGCAAACAAATAAACCAAAACCAAACCAAAAAAAAACCCCTAAAACACAAACCTGACTCTGGTAACTCTTATTATTGTCTTGTAGAACTGGGAAAAGAGTAAAACAATTAGWCTTTTCCTCTCTTTGTGAAATATCTCTGAAATATTTCTGAAAAAGCTCAGTCAGTAAGTCAGTTTGAACATATAGGTTCTTTATAAACAATTTATATGGTACACATCTCAAACTCTGCTAAAAACTGTGGTGTTTGACTAGTTGTGTGGTACATTAATGTCTGCTACCTCATAGAATTACTGACATTTTTATAAAACAAGTGGTTTCAAGATGACTGTCCAAAAAGTCTTCTTCAAAACAGATGGTCAGTCCTTTAAAACAGCCTGTAAGAAATGTCAGATGCAGAGAGCTCTTTAATGGGATTAAAGACGGGTAAGGACTTAAATGAGTAAGCACTTAAATACTTACCTTTGAAAAATCCATTAATTCATACCTTTTAACACCTTTAAAATCAAGGGCTGGAGACTTGTTTCTCAGCAATTCTACTGTTATRCCAAATAAGAATGCATTAACACTACTTTGACACTTCATAGCAAAAATGAAGAGAAAACAATAGCTTGTTTTTATGTCTGTCAGAAATATTAAAAAACTTATCAAACTGGATGTTTTATTCAGTGCATGCTGGGAAAAAGCTTGATTCTTTATTCTCCCTCTTCTATTGTCTTCTCTATACCTAGATTATGTCTCAGTCTCAATTCTGAAATTTTGTGTATGTAGCATAACTTGTGTACTCATGTAAAAGCTGTAGCTTGTTAAAACTTGGGTTTCAGCTCCTGAGCTGACATTGCTGGGCAAGTTCAATTCCTTGGTTTGTACCCTGTTGCTTCATGTCATASAAGAGGAGAATAAAAATTATGAGAAGGACCATCTTACAATCATGTTAAGGCCAAATGAAAATCTGAATCAAAAGTGAAGTCACGTAGACAAATAATTCACCAGCAGTCTTTCCACACTGCACAGATGTCCCGAACTCCCCACTACTCTTGCAGAGATTTTCCAGAGCTCTAGTTTCTTTCTTTTCTATCTGACTATCTCTACCTTTACATCTCCTGAGAGCTATTTTCTTCTCATCTGCCCATTCGGAGCAGAATGGACAATGCAAAGGTTATCTGCTGCTGGGCTCTTTCTCTGCAGACAGAGACTCRTGACAAAGAGCAGCTCATCATTCACGCTCATTATGCTCCCTTGTCTATCTCTTGGGGGTCAGCAGGGAAGTCAGGAGCTGGCTGAAACTTTCAGAAACTTTCCAGAAGCTTTAATGGGCTCTATTGTCTCTGTGTCCTCAGTGATTTCAGATACGATGCTGTAGGAGTAAGCTAGTGTTTGGAAGGASAAACAGAAGGGAAGGGTGCTTTCCATATAAATCTAATTAAAACTTCGTGYATGAAGGGCTTAAGGAGGCTGGTGGAGTATGAATACCTGCAGACACTTTTTGCTTTCAGTCCCTCTGGAACAATGTTTTGTGGCTGGTTTGGTGTAGCAGCTGAAACCTTCTCTTCTGGGAACAGCATTAATGGTCAAAAACTTTTATAGTGTGAATACAAATTTAGGTTGCTTGAAAATGGAAAGTAAACACAGGAGCTGAGTGATATATCTGTGTCAGCTAGCCAAAAACACTCAAGAAATAAGCCATTTTTTAAAGYAGAAAAAATCCTTTTTTTTTTGCCTTTGGCACTATAAGGAAATATAAGTCTATCTTAAGAGCTCTGAGTTACTTACCATAATTTACTGTCATTTTCTTGAGGAAAGGTTGTGTTTATATATTAAAAAGACATTAAAAAATCATGAAAAAATTCTTTTGATCAAATATTTAATTTTTCAAAACATGTTAAAACAAAGAATATGGCCCTCTTCCTTTAGGAATACATCAGATGTCCCTCATTGTCTTTTCCCCTTTCCCTGCATTCTCTCCCACTGAAAAYATGAAGAATGCAAGGGGAAAGGGACTGAAGAGAATGAATAGTGTTCTTGTAACATGACTTTTTCTAAAATGAAGTTTCAAAGGATTCAAAAGTTGGGAAATATGTTTTCCAATCATTTAAAAAAATCCCTGATGATTTTTCCAGTGAAAAAAGAGCATACAAATCCACCCCCCAAAACAACAGGGAGAGGCAGAAACATTAAAAAGGAAAGTCCTAAATAAAGCAAATCTTTTTTTCCATTAGAAACAAAACTTCATTTTAGAATTAAATGAAAACTGTTTAACTGGTTTTGAAAGCATAACATTTCAATCAGAGATACTAAGAAACTGAGTCATTTGGCTCAGTTCATCACAGCCAGTCATAACTGTGAAGCAGAATAGCCTGAGAAACAGCCAGGAAGTCACAGAGGACAGATCATCCGCAGATAATCTGCAGGTCATGACTGAGGTCGTTTAGCACAGAACAATCATGATTTTTTGTTGGTATTATGAGATCAGCCCTCATAATATGATTTCTACTTGAGCATGAGCAAGCACTTGTATGTTTGTGAGTACCAAAATGAATGAAGGGTTCAGACCTTGTGTGGTCAGAAATTTGTTGTGCCTATATGGAAAAGATACGGTGTGTGCAAAGGTGATAATGCACAAATATTCCATGGATTGTAAACAAACAAACAGGAAAACAACAATTAAGTAGGCAAAACAGAAAGTCATAGGATCACTGGTGATGTTATGTCATCAGAGTAAGAAAGGGTGGAATATATTAACTGCATGCAAATATCTACATGTAACCTGTAGAGCAGATGTTCACATCTGAGTTATCCAATGTGGATCTCCTGAACAGTCACTGGAGTGAGTGAAAAAGGGGTTTGTAGAGTGTGATGCATGTCTGCCACAACAGAGACACAAAGCCAGTTCCGATGAAATGTGCCCTGTGTGCTTCTTCCTTTCATCAGCGATAACCAGCACCACCAGATCAGACCTTGATGTCTACATGGTAAAAGGGCAAAATGGGTGAGAAGACTCCTTCCCCAAACAGCTTCCCCAAGTGAAACTCTGAGAAATTTGCTTAGGAGCCTCTTACAAAAGATGGAACTGAGTKTGGCAAAGAGTCAGAGGAACCAGATCTGCCTGTGATCCCCTTTTATTAATAGTATTATTAGCAAATAMTAATAGTAATAATGTTTATCTTTCCCTCAAAGGAAGGAAAAACCCAGAACACAGCAATGATCACTGTTTTGATAATTCAAGCATTGTTTGGGATAAAATCTAAGGACTCCATAGATCAGTGTTAATCTGAGCTGGACCTTAATTCCAGGGTTAACTGTGGCTATGAGTAGTTGGAAAGGTCATTCTCTTAAAATTTGTTTCTGGGCTTATTCCAGCACTCACATTAGAATGATTGCTGCCTGTCGACTCTCTATTAGGACATGCTTTTCTAGTGATAATGTAACCAAATAGCTTAATCCCCTCTTTAGTTTTTACCAACCGAAAACCACTGGCAATATTGCGCCTCTGATTCTGTGATAAGAGATATAGGAGGGGGTTAGCCAGAAACACTCAGGTTTGCTTAACTCCACTAACACTGAAATCACAGTGAAATGTCCATTTCTGGCTGTTGTCTGATCTGTAGAAAGTTAACCTATTGCTGTAGCGATTCAAAACAGGGGCTGAGGCTGAGCTTCATCCTGCCCTGCACCTGTCACAGCCATATGTGACACGTTAAAGCTTCTTCAACACCTTCTCCCATACTCTCAGCTGTGGCCAAGCTGCAGCCACAGAAAAGGCTAYAGGACTGCTCAGTGTGGCTGGAAAGGAACAGACAAAAATGAAATATCCTAAACCAGCAGCAAAAGCTGGTGGGAAGCATGCAGACTCCTTCCTACCTGTGTATTACCAGATAATTCTRGTGTGGTGAGGGACTCCTGCTAGGGAAGGATGTTCTGGCTCTGGAGCTAYGGTCGACTGGCTGTTAAAAAAGTTCCCAGCTATTCAATGTTTCTAAGCCCTCATCTGAAGTAAAAGAAAGAAAGGTCAAACAGTGAGATTTCTAGTGTGTTTTCTAAGCAAACAAATAATCACTCAAACAGAAAATCCAATCATCCCACAGAAATTTAATTAAAAAAGATAATTCAAAGATAGTTTAAAATTACTACATCAGGTGATAGAGACAAGCCCACTGTGCTCAATAAATCAAGCATGCCTGAAACGCTCAGTGGGTTTGGCTCCCTTGCTTCACATGAAGCAATTCACAACTGAACGTGAGTTTTCTTCTTTAAACTATTTCCATTGTTTCATTTTCTTTTTTGTGGTTATTTGTTCCCTTGGAAGGTGTGCTACTCATGYTGCTTTTGAACTAAAATTCAGCATACCACATACTTTTTACTGGCATCAATGCAATTGCTTCTTTCTGGCCTCCAGAAGTCTCAGACCTCCACACTAGGACTGGTGTGGAGTGCTGCTGGCACCTTTTCACAAGAACAAAGTGCATCACCCCCACATTGAAGCAACAATAATAGTTCCTTTTCGGTTTCAAGGTCCAGTTCAAAATAATTACTTTGTTTTCATGGGCTTTTGAGGCACTTGCTCAAACCTATTGTACCGCATACATCTTGGGCTGGATCTCCTGGCTACAGAAGGGGCTGAAAAACTGCCCAGAGCGTGCAGGTGACCACTGTCCCAGCTGGAGCAGTTGTGACCAGAGCAAGCTCTTCTCCAGTGATCTCTGCTGTGCAATTCCCATTTGAGAGTGGCTACTCTCCAGCACACTTTTAAACAGCCTCAGGACCTCTAAGCATGCAGATGATGGCATGTTGAGAAGTTACWAAGCTACAATAGCTGCTCTGTGAAGTAATTTTTCATGAGAAGGGATCCCRTTCACAGCAATTCTCAAAACTTTAGTAGGGGGAAACCTGTTTAGATTTTGACATTTTTGTTTTAAATGCCCTGTTTTTTCCCAAAGTGATCTTCTTCTCTGGACCTCCAGATAATCCATCAACAGCCAAGAGATTCCTGTTTTGCTCCCTTGGCTCCTAGCACCTACAATTCTCTGTTTCTATAACTCAGCAGTGCTGACTACTAAGATTTTATCACAAGTCTCATAATATTTTTTATTTTTTTTATCTAAACCTCCACTGAAGTCAGCTAATTACAAGAAAATTCTATCTCATTTTTTTCTGACACTGATACATAATCCTTCCAAGTTGCAGAGAAAGATCTGGGTCATGAAAATTAAACCTGTCAAAAGCTGCATGAAAACCTCTAGATTTTTTTTTAATTTCATGGGCTTTATGGCTTACTTGGGAGTCTGATTTATAATTTTTGGATGCTCATACAATCTCATCAACATTTTACCCATTTTCATGAGATGACCGTGTGTTACCTCAGTTTGCTTCATGCTGAGCCCTTGAAATTTATATTGCTTTGAGGCCAAAGGCAGCATGGATGATTAACAATAATAAACTATATAGTCATATAATCATTCAYTTACAGCCTGAGCAAAATGTAATTTCTTCAAGAATAAGTCACATAGCATACATATATATGGATGTAAAGGAAACTATATTAGTAAGGAAATAAAGCTGGGATGGTTGCTGTATTCAACAGTAGAAACCTGTGGGTAAACTGTGGAGACCATTCTAAATTATACCATAATATGTATTCTGAATGTGCAGTGAACGTTAGAGCAGAATTTTTAAAAAGTATTTTACCAGAGGACACTGAAAAAGGTTAGCAAAGATCTGAGAGGACTTGTGATGGTTCTCTATAAATACATTAGAGAGGTAAATAGAGGGAGGTTGAAAAGCTATTAAAAATAAAGGATAAGGTTGGCACAAGAACAAATGGTATAAACTCACCATGAATAAATTGAAGTTGGAAATTAGAAGGAGGTTTGTAACCATCAGAGCACTGAGGATGTTTTGCCTGTTTTTACTGAGACTACGGTATGTAGCCTTGAAAATCACATGCCCTGCTTGCCATGAATCCAACCTTTCAGGGGTCAAGAAGAGCCATAAAAATCTTCAAAAATGTCTACTCCCAAATATAAAAATGTCACAATTCTGGGGGAAAATATTTGTTGAAAGACTTCTTCAACTAGAAGCATTAATATGAAGTTCCTTTTTTCTAGCCCTGTAGAGCTGAACATTTTTAAAAAAGTTGTTATTGAACACTCATTTTGCACAAGGTGCCTTTTAAATTCACCCTTCCATATGGCTGAATGTCACCTATTCTGAACATTCCTTTTTCTCTGCCATCACTGTGAAGGGAAATTTCAATTTCAAGGCAAATAAGGAAATGTTTCTCACTCATTTTAAAATGGATACTGCTTTACTGTTAGATCAGTGAAATTCAGGAAAAAGTCAGGAAGTTACTTTCTGTTTTAAGAGAGAAAATCTGTCCATGTTTGAGGTCAGTAGGACTAAACTGTGGTTAAAAAAAAAATTGGAAATTTCTCAATACAAACAAATTGAGGCATTGCCTGATCTCACTTTTAGGGTCCCACTATAGGAAAATAGTATGGAATTGTGGTTAAAGTAATGAAATAATAACTTTGAGGCAGTAGTTACCAAYTTTTAATTACATTCTGTGAAAACATCAAAACCTGCCTCAATTTGCTATACTTGTGAGTTCAAGTTCTACATCTGTAGGATCTCCCAAATGCACTGAAATCTGCAGGTTATCACTTAAAAGGTGTTTTTATGTATCTTTTGTGCCAAATAACTGTATAGAATTAGACAGCAGTTAAATCTCAGAAGAAAAAATTTCAATTTTTTTTTCTTTCTGTGCTTTCATCTGGTTTCTTCTTTTACCTAAGTTAATTCTTCTGCCTGTTCCAAGGCCACCATTTGCACTGGCTGGATCTGCAGCTCTCTGTTAGAAGCCTGCCTTAGTTCCACCTTAAATTTTACTTGCTTTTGTCTTGATTGTCTTAATTTTTGCAGCCACATAACAGTGGCTGCTGCTGCACCTGACTGTGCCTAATTACTTTGGGAAAGCARTGCAAGTAACTCTGCTTTTACTCTGAAACTTTTCCTTGTTTCCTTGCTGTCTTCTTTGCTCATGGCGTATTCATTTGCTAGTTCTGAAAATTCATGTTCAGACTCAGCTAGGCATCCAACCCACTTTGTTTTTATTTATCAGCCACCTAGCAACATTTTCTTCAGACAGGATCCACAGTGACTACGTGCCATTCAAAAAGCAATACGTTGTGTAAGTGTTCATAGCTGTGCAACCTCCTCTCTTTTTGTTCTGAAATTATTTGTCTCACAGTACTCCCTGTGAAAAAGAGACATCATATGATTTTTTATCTTTTCAGGGAAGCCAGATACATTTTTCTAGAAAAAAATCTTTTGAATTCTTACATTATAAACCCAGTCATGAATTTTAGTAAAGGTAAGGAATACTGAAACCTGGCTTTCCAGAGTAATTTGGTTATAAGAGACTTGTAGACTTCAGCTTTGCCTTGATTATAAGGAAGAGCTTAAATATGTGACTGAAATGTGCCTTGAAGGCTGAACCTCCCCCCACAACACAGAAGGTAAATTAGAAAAAAAAATAGTCTAAAATTTGTTTCATCTCTAAATATCTTTGATATTTGGGCCAAGTTCATAATTATTACCAARTATGAAAGAAGAGTTTTGAGCATTTATGGCACCAAGACATCCTAGTCCAGAAGTAAATATTTTGTTTACACCTTACTTCAAACATCATAATATAGACATCTGAATTGCTCTATACTCCCTTTATTGTCAGGTTAAAGAAACAAACATCTGCAGGCAGTCTCTGCATCTGACCTCTCACATACACACAAGTGTGAGTTGAAGAACATCCTGTCCATTACTTGTCCTGCTGTATTGAGCATAAGAAACTTTTAATGATTGGATCACATCTGACATTGGGTAAAATAGTCCTTCCTACCTTTATGGGGCTGTTATTCTTGCTGTAACAGTGGCATTTGGCTATAGTAGTTTAGAATCTGAACTTTTTGCTTTTCAGATAGAATTTCTTGTTTCACTGGCTATTTTGTATCTAACGGAGATGAGACAAAAATGCCTATTTTGAYAAAGCATCTGAATTATGAAATAACATTAGAGTCTGTAAACAGGGACATTAAACTGTACACCTTTTCCAGGGAAAAAGAAAAAAAGACACAGTAAGGAAACACGTTTAGCTTTGAACTACCCCTTTATAATTTTCCTCCATTTAGTTTCAAGATTTAAGACCTAAATCTYAGTTACAAGATGACTGGGAACTGTACAGACACAGCAGTCCACACAGCARCCCAGATCTTTAGCACAAAGAGGGAGATGAAGAGAGGCCCCTCAAAACCTGATAGRTTTAGGGAAAAAATTGAGACGTTTTTCGGGAAAGAAAAGAAGTGGARGGGAAAGCAGGTTCTTTAACTCTTTAGCGACCAGGGTGTGTCAGTTTAGGATTCTCCAYGGCTGCTCACAGTGGAGTGTGGCATGCTGAGCTCTTGGCTTTATGCCCCCTTCAGCCTTATACCTGTCTCATGTCTTTAGAGCTTGCTGGGCAGAGGCTGAGGCTGGAACCAGTCAGGGGATGCTCCCAGACCAGGGCTTTGTGTCTGGTGAGCAGCAGGGCTGTATCTGCTCTGCCAAAGTGCTTCACTCTCCATGGTGCTCCTGGGTCCTGATTCTCCACTGAAATAAGGCTGCGTCACTGCTCTGGGATAATTTGCTGCAGAAACAGTGCAACTACACCAAATGGCACTGGGCTGCCTTCACCATCCTCTGTACCCTTGATCAGCACCCACCCCCTGTCAGCCCACACCAGGGAACACACAATGTACGCTCAGTGGAGGARTAATCCTTTAGAAGGCCACAATGCAGCCCTTACTCCTGAGCAGATGTTGAAAAGCACACAGAATGAAGAGTTGATAGTTAGAGCCATAGAGGCAGCCTCGAAGGGAAATGGAGCCTTGTCCCCCACAGCATTGGCTCTGGCTGCTCCACCTGTGGCAARCACTCTGCTTTTTCCAGGCTCAGGGATTGTCAGTCTCCAGTTCTGCACTCTTGCATTCAGTGGCACACTGGTCTGACTTCATTGTATCATTTTTCAGAGACAATGAYGGCCTCAGAACTGGCTTTGGTTTCTCTGCATCATCTTTTATTCTCGTTGTAAASATGACCTTAGTCACAGCTTCATGCTCTAAATATTTCATTGATTCAGACGGGGGTTGCACTACTACCCCTCTGTATAAGTAAAGCTAACAAAGCACAGCCCAAATTCAATAAGCCCAAGCTAAATTAAATAATTGCACCAAGCTCCAATGCCCCAATCTTGGCTACCTAGCTGTGTTCATACTCAGCCAAACTGAAAGTTGTTCACATTTGCAACATGTTACGGTGATTTCTCTGAAACTTTTTACAAACTGTCCTTCCCTTGCACTGTGTGCCTTGGACTAATGCTCTGCCTGGGCCATCATTTCAATATAAAGCAAAAACAGCATAACAGTCATGTACAAAACACTGCTGCTGACAACAGCCGAGGGCCCGGGGTTTTGTACGATGCTGAAAGACATCAGATTGCACCAAGGCGAGTGAAAAACGCTATCGTTTTCTAAACCATCATTTTAGGGTGCATTACATACATTTTTAAATAACAATTGTTTTTATTTACAGGTTGTTTTAACAGAGTCAGTATCAATAAGCACTTCAAAACTGGATATTAGAACTTGAAAACATTGTGTCACTGACATTTTTTTAATTGAAAAGTGGCTTTTGACC
>NW_026623298.1:983650-1001303 GCF_030028575.1 Malurus melanocephalus
TTTTTCTTTTTGAATGGGAAATCTGCAAAGGAAAGCTGTTCTCTAGTGACCCTTGGGGACTTTTAGAAGAAAACAAGTTGCTATTTTTTCTCAGAATGCATTTTTTGTAAGCACTTTTCATCTTTATARTTACTTGAAGACACAAACAAAATGAAAAATGTATTATTTCACAAATGAAAAATGTTTTAAAAATATTCAACGGAAATTCTCAGAAGTCAAAATTTTCCAGCTAGATTTGCAGGATCAGGTTCTACAGTTTTGAATTATCTGTTTCCTCTATTGTACATATTTATTACTGTAGATAGGTTCTACAATTTTGAATGATCTGCTTCCTCTATTGTACACATTTATTACTGTAGATAGGTTGTAGATATCTCCTTTCTCAACAATTACGTGCCGAGCATTTCCTGTGTAAAAGCTCACATGAATATATAGGTCTAGATTTACTCTACCTAAATTTAAGCCTTTAGGCACTGGGAGAATTGGGAGCACTGGCTGCCCATCAGTCTCCAGGACATGGAAAGAGAGGCATTTTTAGAGGGCGATTCTGATTTTTGGTGGGGAGTGTAGAGGGTTCCTCCCTCTCAGCCCTTCTCCAGGGGCTGTGTGGGTGCACCTTGGTGCATCTCATTTCCTACCCAGAGAATCTCAATAAAGTGTTTAATTTTAGGGGACCTGTGGAGTATTATGGTTCTGCGAAGCCATGAGGCAAAGCAGAGGGTACAAACCTCTGTAATGGTCAGACCAAGCCCTTCTCCCCGAGCCTTTCCTCCACCAGTGGCTGCAAGGACAGCTCCTGCCCTCCTCGTGGAGGCAGGAGGTGTTTCCTGAGCCAGAGATGATAGCTTTGTGTGTAGCCCTCAGAGTGTTTGTGTATCATGTGTTCGATCGTGTATTCGTTGTGCCAACAAATTTAGTATTCCACATTTGCAGCATCTTGTGGGAAGGACTTCCACATCTGACCTGAATGGAATAGAATAAAAAAGTTGACCCTTGACCTGGTAGGACACCAGGAAAACGGGAGCTTTGAGACTGCTCAGGGTGCACCGATGCAAAGGACCAACCCTTCAGACTGTGCAGATCTCTGGAAACATGGAATACTGAAAAGTTTGATGCCCGCTTTTTTCCCCCTACTCTAATTCTTGGCAACAAATTGACTCTTAAATCATTGCAAAGGACATGCAGTACAAAATTCCATGAAGTTTCCAAGCTGTTTATTTGTGTACCTGTAAACCAGATTAATGCCAGCWTGCCAAGTTTGGGCTGAGGATAGGAAGAAATTATTCAAGGTCCTTATTCAGATCTTTTCATATCATGCTACTCTTGGATACGGGTTGTGGTTGCCCTCCGTATTTTYCTCAAATACTCTTTATGGACTGTGAAGCTCAGGAGGACCACAGTTCGTTCTCACTGTACAGGATGCATCATGTTCCTTATCTACTGGAATTTCTTTCTTTGCAGAGAAATGTGTTTTTCTGTTGTACCCATGGGAACTACCTTCAGCAAGGGTGGATGTCTAAACATACAGTTCAGCTCTGCCCCCATTTCCTCCCCCCTCCTTGGAGTGTATTCTGATCTAAATAATTCCTGTCTCTACAGGTGTTGAGACAAGCAGCTCTCACATTAAAAAAAAAAAAAAAAAAAAAAAAAAAAAATAAAAAAAAAAAAAAAAAGAACATAAGTAAAAAAGAAAACAAAATTATGACAAACAAGTTTACCTAGTAACCATTTGAAAAACTACCTCCTACCTTCATCTGTCTATAAAAGGAAATACGTGTTTTATTCATTCTCTRATCACAAGGCTTCAATGAACATACTGTAAGAGCACATTCAGAGCTATTCATCATCGCTAAGTCCTAAGATTTGGGATATGTGTGTGCTTGAATATCTTAGCCATAGAAACCTCAGAAACTGCTGTTAAAGTGCAAAACTCCTTTCTTTAGTATGCACAGGCATAACATCCATAATCCTTTATCTCTGGCAAAGGTGCTGGGTTTTTGCCAAGGGCATGTTTGGTGGTGTGCGGAATCCGAGGCTGCTGCTTGACATTGCTGCTGAAGGTGCGCAGATACCACGGCGATGGGAGCGATAGAGGTGCYTGGATGGATAGATGGATGGATGTTTTCTTTACCCACTTGCCAGCATTTTGATTCAACCAGTCCAACCTGATTTTCCAGATTATTTAAGTGAGGAGGCTCRAACACATCTGTTTGAGAAATCCTGGCAAGCAGTCAAGCCCCTTGCAATTCACCCCCACTGCCATCTAAAAATTAAAGGTAAACAGAGCAGCTCTCATTTAAATTTGAAGCATCTGATGCAGCCTTATTTTTTTTTWWAWTTTTTTTTTTAGTTGCTGGAGAATAAAAACAACAGTTGAAGGAACTGCAGTCAGTAAAAAGGTTTCTCTGGCAAGGAGGCCAAACTAAATAATGACACCCAAAGCWAAAACATGCTTCACTGAAACTAAACTTTAGTCAATTCACTCTTTGAAACAAAGGATTTTTTGTAATTTCAAAAGTGAACATTGTACTTTTCTCTGGCAGCCATTTGTATGTTTTTCAATGATCTGATTATGTATAAATCCCAATTTAGCATGCCTTTCAGCACCTAAATCCTATGAGTGATTTGAAAACATTAATGAAGTTTTCTATAGACTACAGCTGCACTTCTCTTTCTCTCAAACTTTTTTGAAATGCAAGCTTTAGTGACAGTGTTTTGATGTGCCTCATTTGTTGATGCGTATTTTCTTTCCTTATTTCTAATTACTTTGTAAATATTTATGAAAGATACAAGATCTGTTTCACATTCACAGAGCAAGTCAATGCTTTTCCCTTCATTCCTGTCCTCTGTAATTGTTGTGCTTTCATGTGTGCTCTCAGACTTTTGATGAAACCTGTTCTCCTTACACTTACAGCCATCATCAATGCAGTTTGAAACTTAGCATAAGATCAGTTCAAAGGTTGCTCACTCAGGGGATGAAGCCTCAGCTCCCACTCTGAGACTGAATAATCAAGCAGTTTGCAAGATTGGCTAGATTTCACTTCTGGCTTTGCCCTGGCTTTGTCTCCCTGTTTTTACAATTTGTAAAACATCTCTAGTCCCTGTTTGCAGGATAGTACATCTCCTTTACACTACCCTGAAGGGGTGCTGTAAATCTATCCCTCTCAGAATGATTAAAAATGCTGCAGGTGAAACTGTCTCCCCTCTGCCTTCTCTCTGAAGGCTYTCTGAAGGGGCTCCATGTCTGAGCACTGAGAGGTAAAGGCAGAACCTTTGGTGGCTCTGGTGATTGCACTGCACAGATTGGGGTAGCTCCCTTTTTCCTGCATCAATTTCTTTCTACTGTTAGCAAGACTTTTTATGCCATAGTGGCAGCAGGGATCATACCAACACCCCTGGTTTTCCAAGGGGCCCTAAAATTACTTGTACATATCTGAAAAATGTTTAAAAAATAAATGCATGTAGGGTCAACAAGAAGAAGATACTCAATCCTTCGCAGCTTTCCCATAGAGCAGCTGTATTCTAGAAATTGCTGTGGATTGACTTTTTCTTCTTTTAAAAGTAAATTTTTCTTTACTACTGTTTCCAATGTTAGCAACAGAAAAACACATTTGGAAAATAATTCCTAAAGCCCTGTGGGTAGGAAAAAAAACTGTTAAAACCAAATCTTTTCCAAGCTAAGGTTTTCCTTGACTGAATCATTATTTTCAACTGAAAGTCTGAATTGTTGAAAATTCCTGCTCAGCTCTATCCCTACTTACCCTGTACTTTTCCTGTAGGAGGAAAACCAAAACCTGAGTTACTGTGAATCATTTTCCTAAAAGTTATGTTTTCTTTTACTGAACTGAGAAATCATTTGTAATACTCGGAGTCCTCTCATTTCTTCAAAATAATCCCCTGCCTTATACACATGAAGTAGTGTAACCACATTCCAACACAGTCATATTTATTAAAAGTTCAATGTCCTATGTATTTTAAGCAGAAGATGTTTTGGTTTAAGAAATAGTGGAAAATGTTAAAATAAATATTGTTCCAATCATTGCCCAACCAATTAATTTTATAACCAGGTGGTGAAAATGAACTTCCTATTAATTTTAGGGCAAATTGGCTTTGCTGAATGTGTGATCAATACCATGAATCCTACTGCACGGGGCTAACACAGCCCTGGTGAACCTGGTGACAGAGATTTCGTGCCTCACTCTTGTGACTTACTTACCACTTTATGTAAAATGCTCCTTCATTTCTGAACCCAGATATCTGGGGAAAAAAAACCTCTATGTTTTCCAGTACCACAGGTAAGTTGTCCCACTGTTTGCTCTGAGGAGTAAATTCTTAAGCCAGCTTTCACCAACAATTTCCTTCTGATGCCTTGGCATCCTAAGAAAATTACTTGTGGTTGTTTTACTGTCTCTTACACACATGAGCCTTCATTCCACAATCTCAGATAAAAAAGTGTAAACTTAGGCAAATTCCATACTGAAGGTGTTAATGGATTGCTGGAATTAAAAAACATTAATTTGGTGGAGTTATTTAAGAATAACACTGGCATAACTGAGATTCAAATGAGATCTCAGTAGTATTAACAAATGTTTAGTTAAATATTCAAAATATCAAATTCATACGCGGTTCTACATAAACTTATAAATAAATAAATAAATTGTGCTGTTGGTGTCCTATTTCTGATGGATTTTTCCTCAGGGTTACTCTTTTGATGAGGGTAAATATTTTTATTATTCTTCATTTGTGGAGTAATGAGTTTTGAAAACACTGTCCAGAGGCACATGCAAATGCATGTGACTTTAAAGGATATTGAATTCACTCCACCTTGTTTATTCTGGAGCTGGAGAGGGGAGCCAGCACACATCACCCATCACCCAAGGAGCAAGAAGCGGRCAGGGTTTGGTGTTTAGTGCTGTCCATGTTTAATGCAAGGGACAAGAGAGTGCTGTGCTTCTTTAAGGACATTCTTGCAACACTCCTGCGTTGTCTATGCTCATCAGTGACTCAAGGGTAGAGCACTCTGACTGAACAGATTTGATTAAACCTTTCTGGGAGTAGATCTATCACAATCCTGCTTCTTCATGTTGCATGATAACATCCGGCCCCAGGCAGACTTCTGATTAAAAGTTCCCCTGAAGATTTGTGGAGAAATTCTGTTTATTCCCACAACTCTGGGAGCATTGAGGTTATGTGCCCACATTTTGAAGTGCAAATTACATGAACTGCAAATTGGCAAACATGCTGCTGGAGCTGGGAAACGAACTAGGGAGGCCTATAGTTGTTTTCCATTGGACTACAATCAGGAAAAAATTTACCCATTTTAAAATGATTTCTTTAATTTTTTTTAAGTAAGCCCACGCAATCTTTAAAACTGGGAATGATGAGCAAAGAGATGCACAGAGCTTGGAGYACAGGATGAGAACTGGAAAAACTTTAGAGAATAATTTTTCAAAGGAGAACCACACACTGAGGTCACAAACAGACTCTTGAAATATGATTTATTTTCTATTCAGCACTTGTTATATTCTTGCCTCTTCATTTTTACCTTTGTYAGATAGACATCAAATGGGTAAACATTTTTTTTCTTGACTTTGGAAAGTTTTTTGCTTACTTTTAGAAGAATTTGGAAAGGTATTTATCAAGTTGTTTTCGAACTGCACACCAGCAGAGTGATTATTTAACACATTTCTCACTGTTATGAGTACAAGTCACTCTGGCCTACTCGTAAGGCAAAACCAACTTGATTGTACAAGTTCAAACTCCTTCYCACTGTTTTTTTCCAACTAGACCTTAGGTAAGGGATAAGGAGRATTGGCCCGTGAAAAATAGAAGAAGTATTTGAATTGTTAGTTTGTAAGTGGTTAAGAAGCAGAGGCACAGATTGAAATATTTCATTGATGATTTGACAGCTGACACTGCAGGGGATGACTCAAGGCTTTTTGTTCACTCCTCACTCAGACTGAACAATGTGATGATTATTGAATTGAGATGTGAGTAGAAATTGCTGACTGGATCTCTTTGTTGCCAGTGTCAGTTCTAATTCCAGATTTCTCTGAATCCCATAYGCCATATAATTTCAATACTTGAAACTATATGAAAACATCTAAATTGCTATGGTGTAATTTTCTGTGATGCTAATCCTCCTAATCCTGCATGGGCAGCACACTGAAGGACCCTACACACCAAGGATGTGAGTCCTTTCACAGATGAAATGGGATACAGAGAGTTCCTGCTCTGCTCTCAGCCTCTGTGAGTTTGATTATCTGGGCCAGTATGGTGAGGTGATTGACAGTATCCCATAAACACAGATCTGCTACTGAACACAACAGCCACAAAGCTCTGTGTGAGTTTCAGACATTCTGCTTCTGACATCAAACCATCTGGAAATACCTCTGGGTTGAAACCCTTCTGGTGGGCTATAGCAGCACCAGCAGCAGMTCAGTGCAGAAAGAGAAAGGACAGAGATTTCCGTCCCTGGCATTTGTGAATACAGGCAAGCAGCATGCGATTAAGCAACTTTTAATTTTTGCTGTTGTTTACAAAATCTTGGCATTTGGAATATCTCTCTGTGCTGTGCTCAGGGAATTGAGCAGCTGACACTGCTCCTGTTGTAGGTTGTTTGATTCACTCGRCTCCGTGGATTACTTTTTATCAGTTGCACAAGAAAAAGAGATAAAAACAAAGAGCTAAAGGAAGCACGGTTCTTCCCCCCTCTTCCTGGGTAATTTGCCTGTCCCCACAGGAGCTGTTCACAATGAAAGAGATCAATAACAGTGTAGCAGCATGAACAGGATTCCTTTCAAGAGTCTTTATCCACACAATTATAAAACAGTCTCTTCCAGGTGACATATATGCTTCACCTTTGATCTCAAAACAGCATGTTTAGCTGTAACAATCATGTTCACTATCTGTAGCCTTTTGAATGTGTGATTCTTATCTATATGTAGAGACTAAGCAAATGTTCAGAAGGCAGCCCTGTGATTATTCTCTTTTAAATATTTTTCAGTCTCAGAAAAAATATGGGAAAAGGTGYCAGAGTAATTTCTAGTTAAATAATTGGCTAAAAAATTTGAAACAAATAGACCATTTCTAGTGACTTAAACACTGAACTACGCAACAAAACATAGAACTACTTCAGTGCAACAAGTCTATAAGTAAACGGTAAAATACAAACATTTATGAGATTGAACATTTTTTTTCAACTCTTGTGTTGAAAGTAAAGGAATACAGATAGCTTGTCTGACGTGGAAATAAACTRAAGCTGGCTGAACCTAGCTGTAAGGGAGTAACTGAAATCAGCAACAAACTTACACATCCAGATGAAGCCACTTTACTTTTTTAGAAGATTCTGACCAGAATTCTTAACAATTTGCAAACAGCACTCAAAATATGCAAATACACAAGTTAGACCAAAAAAAAAATTCCAGTAAATTAACTATTAAGATTAGATTTTCTACAAAAACCTTTTTCCTTTGCTAACCACCTCATCTCTTCAATTAGATAAAAGAATCATCTTGTCCTGTGTTGCTACAGTACTTCTAATTTACAATCAACTCAATATTGGACTAAATGTCAGGAGACATATGATTTGTTAAATATTCTCACTCTCACTGGTGTTATAGGATTGTGGGATCATAGGACTGGAGAACCCCTCCAGCCCAACCTACTGCTCAAAGCAGAGCCAGCTCTGTGGCCAGACCAGGTTGCTCAGGTCCATGGTCATTTGGGTCTTGAAGACTTCCAAGAACAGACATTGCACAAAATCTTTGGGCAGCCAGCAGGCACCCTGTCCTCACAGGGGAAAAGGTTTTTATTCAATAGCTTGTGGGAATATGTGTATAAATAAGCTGTTGTTGTCAATGTTGTTGTTTTTATTTATAATTTCTCAATAAATATTTCACGGACCATCTGACAGTGATGGTAGAATGAGTAACACTGGGCTACAGCATAAGGACAGGGCTTTTTAAAATGGTTTMTTGGCCACATTTTTATGCCAAACTTGCCATTTTTTCCAAAGAATTCTGAAAATATTCTAAAATTTACAATTAATGCAAGGATGTATACAGCCAAAATACTAACTAAAACAGTCCAAAAAAAGTCAGAGGGGGGAGTTAAGTGCCCTCCTGTGCTAGAGGGGTTCAGATATCCAGCTGGAGGCAGCATGTAAAAGCATGTTGTCCAAATATATAATGATTTTCAAAATTAGACTAATTATCTGTGCTAGTAGCTGAGGAGTGGATGGGAAGGCTTGATAGGTGTTTTGCTAAAGAACCTGAAGCATAAATCCTTGCTGGTGTAAATGCATCCTTGGCTAATACTGGCAGACACTAATGGAGTGCTATTTTTAGTACTTCTCCAAAATCTAAATACTAGTGTGTAGGGCAATAATGAGACTGGAAAAGTCAGCTAGGGCCATAGACCAAGGTTGAGCATTAATGGTTCACAGTTTAATTGCTACTGGTGTCTGCTTGGGCTGCTCCAGTTGCTTCTGCCCAGAAGAAACCTKCTGTGGAGGCAGCCAGCCCAGAGCAGAGGGGATGAGAGGCAATTAGCATCACTTGACTCAGGACCAGGTCCCAAATCTCTCCTGTTTGCTGGTGAAGGTTACATAGCCAGGCCCCATGGGGCTCCATGAGAAAGCTGCTCAAGGGAATGCAGTCTGGCCTGTTCTGTGCTCTTCTACCAGGCATCCTATGGCCTGAATTATTCCCCCAAACACCTTTAGCTGAAGCATGCAAGCCAGAAACTTCATTGCTCCAGGCTCCCAGGGAGTCAACAAAGAGAGAAAGACACCTCTGGAAGGTGATTCAGCATTCTGAGAAGTGTCTGGTTCTCCCTGCTGTTTAGGTCACATACACCTCCAGTGCATGTGTCTCAGATACCTTTACAATAACTTAATTTGAGCTGCAGTTAGTCAAAGAGCATTGTGAAGAGAATCTCATGATAGCTCCTGCAAGATCTAGGCAGGACTGTTTGAAGGGCATCTGGGTGCTAAGTGTGCATGTTGCTCTGAAGCCACAAATTGAATGTATCAGATGTAGAGAGTGACAATGCCTGGTGCGCACCCAGACCTGCTGCTGGTGCAGTGCAGACCCAGCGCTTCGGTGAGCCAGTGAGGGAAACTGTGCTGAATGGTTATGTACAAAGCAGGGCATGTTTTCTTTGTACATGAGGGAAATGGATGAGACACTAATTTCCTTCTGCTGCACCCAGATTCAATAGTTCAGCTAATTATGTGGTGTGTGTCTTCCCAGGAACTCTTAGTTCATATGACATCACTATCAAGTTGGGTTTTCAGCTCCCAAATGAGCAGCTGAACAGAAATRCCAGACCATTTATCCCACTCATGTTTGACCAGTCAAGGAAGCTCAGCTTTGTCAGACTGATTATTACAAGGTTATTTCACAGCATTTGTCTAGTTTTTTTTATTGTGGTTACCTCTTAGACTGCACATATTGAACAAGTTATGGACTAAAATCTGAAAACAGTGAATTAAAATGCATTGGATTATTGAGACCAAATCTTTCTGCACAGCTCGATGACCACTAAGCTGCYCTGACATCTCTACATGAGTCCACCCAAAAGCCAACATTCACTTAGTCTGTCCATTCTTTCTCTGTTTAGTCAAAGCCTGGGAAAGCAGKTGCATCTTCCAGTTAATCCCAAAAGCCATAAATCTTAGCTGTCAAAGTCATGCAACCTAAAAGTGGCCTGTGAAGAACAAGATAATAGTCCAATCATCTGGAGAATTGCTGGGGACACTGCTGTCATTAACATGGCCAACAATTAGCATTCATTGTCATGTGCAAGAAGCCATAAACTGAAGTGGAAGAATAAAGGTTGTAAAAACTGGCATGATGAAGGAAACCTGCTGTGACCACTTCAGCCCCTARGCCAAATGTGCCTGGAAATTGCAGATATTTCATTGTCATTGGTTTCACATTATTTGGGGTGGTAGATGCATGGAGGAACTCCTGTTCCCTGTGGCTATTCCTCATACTGAGGTCAGGGCAGATAAAGAAATTCTGTTCCTTGGCAGATATCTTTCTAGTCTTCATGCATTCATCACTTCTCCCAAGCACTTCACAGCATTTTTGCCACTATTGCTCAAGGTTTGCTGCAGGTAGGATAAAACAATCTCTCTTCAGGGGATTCTTTCAGATTATCTCTCATAGGGTGTGCCTGTACAGTCTTTTTCAGTCATTGAGTGCTCTGCCCAATCTTCAAGGAGGTCAAACTCCATGAGCATCCCATTAACAAAGTGCAAAGCCCATGCTTACTGGTCTTGTTACTGAAGCTCTCAGTGCCTTCAGATGGCTTCCAGCTGTCTGAAAATTGGACATCTAAACATGACCTAGTCAACCAAGGCTTCTTTTATAGGTTAGTGTAGGAGAAAATAAACACCACTGGAGGCAAACTGTATGACCTATCTTGGATGCCTATCTTACGATGAGATGAATCACCTTCTGGAGATGTCTCTTTSTCTGCATCTGCTGTATACAGAAAGGGCAAATGTGTCTTGCTCAGACTTAAATTCTCATTAAAAGAAAAAAAAGCTAAGATCTTTAGATAACCATTTGTCTCAGGAACCTGGACTTTAATGAAACATCAAATAGGCAACTTGTCATGTGGGATAGCAATGCTGTGATCCTAATAGTAGGTCTCAACCCTGGTTTTAAAGTCTTCCAAGAAACTTCTTTAAATTTGCTTACAGTCAAATATCTCCATGCCGTCACCTTGAAAACCAGACTCATCTTCTGTCCATTTTCCAGGCATGCAGTAGTAGCCTGAGGCTTGGACAAACCATGACCTCACACATCTGCCAGGGCAAGCATGCCTCCCCATGCCTGCTGTGTTGACTTCTCTATCCTCTCACCCAGGTTCCTCCACATTAGGAATTCAGGCAGGGCCAGTTCATTCAGTCCTTGAATGGAAAGATCACAGGTCCTGGTTTTTCAAGACTGCTCTTAATTACTKTGTAGGCTTGCCCTGGTAGTCCTCTGGAAGTCCTCTTCAAGTTGGCACAGTTAGAAGTTTTTTAACCTCGTCATTAAAGGTTTCATTTTGCATTCTACTGTCTTGAAGAATTTCAACTGTTTGCCTCTGTTTCTGTGGTGACTGTATGAAATTCTCAGGTGTGCTCATAGTCATAAAAGCTGGGTCTAAACAGGCTAAAACGTTTTTTGTGAAAGTCTGGGTAACAGAGCAGTTAGAGATCAAATAGCTGTTGGAGCTGATGTTTATTAATGCAAACAATTGTGACCATGGGGTACAGCCGCTTCTGAATCATGGATTATGTCCATTTCACAGTTGATACACCATGACGATAAATCTAGGCCTTCATAATTGCTAACGACAATGGTAAGACCTGGCATTTCAGTCCCACTCATTCTATTTTTAAAAGCTATGTAATTCAGATAATAAGTTTCATTTTTCTTGGTAGTTATTCTTTCTGAAGCCGACAGATTCACCAACATCACGTTTGCATTTTATACCCATCCACACACGTGTACGTACGCGTGTGTACACAGCAGCACAGAGACATAAGCACAGATCCCTCAAGCCAAAGGTAACCATTAAGAAGAGTTTGTCAAAAGCATGCCACAACGCAGCAGMTCCAGACTGGAAAGGCTGGTTTCATGCTGCTTAGACGCCAATTCAACACAGCGTCCCTTCTTGTCAAAGGAGACACATCTCCGGAGGGTGATTGTCTTACTCCAGAATTAAGCTGTGCTCTGATGATGCTTGTTTCTTTTCACTGATGGCAGGTMTAGCTATTCAAGGTGTTCCACACTCAGAAACAGCTGAGATTGGCTGAATGTAGGGTGGGTTTGCATTTACTTGAAACAAAATAGTGTTACTCTTCTTTAAGCACAGGGCCTGAAATAGAGAACTTAGAGTGGAGGGTCTACGCAAATGATTCTACAATCTTGCTGAGATCTGGTTAGTTCATGTCACTCTCAAGGAGACAATGTTCATCTAGACTGCTGAATTGTCTCCAAAACTCCACTAAATTTTTGGCTATTAGAAATTTTGATACCTAACTTGCATACAGGCACATTAGACTAAAAAAGCTATGACCATCTCCATCATTCCCCATTTACAACATCTGGTGGCTTCAGGAGACAATGCTTTCTTGAAATATCAAGCCCCATGCATAAGGAGAAAAATTATCAGGAAATCTGAGAAAGTCAGAAAAATTTTGCAGTTTCTGCCCATATCAAAGTAATTAAATTACTGGATAGCTCAGGAAGACAGGTTTGGGTTTCACCATCAGTATTTAACTTAATCTGGCCTCTCAAAAGAGTACCTTAGTGTCAAGATAACAGCTATTCTGACWGGATAGGTCTCATTATTTCTCATCTGGGCTGTTTCGGTTTCTCTAGAATAATTACAAAATAGGTTATAGGAAAATGATTACTCTAGGTTTGAGGATTGCTCCTTAAAAATGGTTGGGTATAAATCATTAGAACTTGCTGCTGTATCATGTTTATCAATCAGAATAGGGACAATAAAAATGCTCTGTGGACTTGGGCATCCTGGCTCTATTGATTTTTGATCAATGCATTATTTCCAGAACAAACTCCTACTGATTTCAATAATTATATTCTGCTGGCTGATGGATGCTTTAAAAAATCTTCACCTCACGTCTGTATCTAAACCTTTGGCTATCTAGCTGACTTTAAAAATCTGCCTCTTTGAATTAAAAGGTTTGGGCTCCTGAGTCACTTAGAAAGRTTTGTGACAGTTTTCCTTGCCAAAATTTGAAATATCACAGAATCTGAATTTCTGTTTTTTCTTCCTTGCTCTGTTCTTTCTCTCCCTCCCCTGCTACAAGTGTGATTTTTAATTCACTTGGTTCTAGTGAGAAAAACTAAATAAAATATTACCCTAGTTTGGGTCCAATACTTAGTACAATTACCACAGATAAATAATACTCTCAACTGAGGTCTCTTCTCTGATTAATACTTAGATGTTAATATAAGTTTACTGCTATGAATTGCATAAGGAGTAATGGAGAAGGTTCRTCCTAAAAAACTGACTGATAACTTGGTGGAAAGGGTCCTTACCAGAGATTTCTGAAAACACAAGACAGGAAAGTACTCAAAAGCTAAGTGATAACCAGCCTCTTCAGAAGCAGGGCTTTTTCATTTTTTATTTATTGATTGTGAAAGTCTTCTATTTGATTCCTACAGAAAATAAGAATAGTTTCTTAAACCTTGGGAAAGTTCTGTGTAGGAGCTTTGGGATTTTCTTGCAGTTGTCAAGGCATAGACACAGCACAGTCTCCCATTAGAGGCTTTCACAAAACTTTGAGTCCTCCCTGCCTGACTTGAATGTCCAAACACCCCAGGAAATACAGTGTATCTATATATACCTTTTTTTGGTAGTTTGTTTGACCAGCGAAGAAAGCAATGTGCATTGTTAATCCATCTAGTCCACTTGTAACATCTTAACCGAAATTCCTCACTTCCATGAATTAACAGGGGAGAAAGCAGACTTGCACATGCACATGGTCCCTTTCCTCTCTATTCCAGAACAGTTAATGCAACTACTCCTGTATTACRGCAGACAGGAAATATTTAGTAACTGCTACACAGAGCCCTTGACCTCTGGCCAAATTCTATTCTTCTTGACATGATGGCWGGGGTTCCCTTCACACACACTTCTTAATGACAGGCTACAGTTCTATTTGTGTATCCTGAGATCCAGAGGATTCCCTATCTCTTTACATGTCAAGATTGTTCTGTTGTACTTTAAAGTTAGTTTTACAATGGTAATCGTGGATCATGAGTTCACATTATGTTGCACTTGATGTTAATAAGCAGATAAATGTATAMTCGCTCAGTATTACAAACAGTTCTAAGTGAAGGACAAAAAGACTTTGATATTTTGCTCCACCCTTTGTGAGTCAGTAAAACAGATTGGATTATAAAGAAGAACCAGCATTTCCCTGTGATGAAACTTATAAAAACCCCCATAAAATATCACTACATGCTGGCAGTTTATAAAAGGAGATTAACCAGCTTATCCATTGGTATTAATATGTCTTTAATAATAGTAACATTCTTTGCCTTAAATTAAAGAACTATTAATTAAAAATCCTGCCCAGATATGTTTATGTGTCCATGTGAATACAGGCACCTACCTACTATATCAAATAAACCCATACAGAAAGAACTAAGCTGCCTTCTATGTTTTCAGCAGACTGTGCATAGAATTTAAGAGCAGTTGGCTTTAACTTAATCCAAAGGGTGACATTTTGGATCTCAAAATTTTCTTTCTACATCTACTGATGTAAAAATCTTCATTGAAGGATGGCCTGGGATTGTCAGATTTTGCAGTCCAACCTATCATTTCCCCCTACAGCAAAGTATTTCATCTGCTGCCAGAGGAAAGACAAGTGTGAGTGGTGGATACCTGGCTCTCATGCCTCATGTTCATGTGATTCTTGTCAATGCTACAAGACAYTACAACAAAAGCAGATGACATAGCACACTGCACTGAGGAAAAAAGTGTTACACACGTTCATCCACAACTGCAGAAAGTACAGTTTAGAGGCACTGGAAAAGATGACACAGAATTTTGCTAGAATTTCCTCCTGTGTTTTATAAATACAAAAACCGTATGTAATCAAAAATTGATTCAATGTATTTATGACTTAAAAACCTACTCACTTTGAATTTCACACTTTAAAAATTCACACTTGCTGCAATTAAAATCTGAACCTCTTCAGATCCTGTTTTCTTCAGGAAGAATCTAAGTGTTCAAAATTAGCTAATATAATAGTCATAACAGATAATTGTTAAAACACCAGTGACAGGACTAATTGGTCAGATGTATCTAGACAAAGACGGCGTGACTGTTTGGTGCTAGTTTAAGGCACAGCCAAGCATAAAGAAGTAATCTTACTAATTCCACTTCAAGATGAGACATAAAGGTTAGGTAGCAAAGGCTTTAGATCCATAGGAGAAAACAAATGGATGAGTTAGAAAGATTTCTATTAAAGGAATCAAAGGATCCAGAGATGTGGATCCTAGAGAATCACTAATTCTCCACTGTTCTGACATGTCCTAGYTCCTACTATCTCAAAAATCCAAAGTGACAGCTGATGTCCAGTTGGAGAGTTGTGTAATACAATTGCCTTTCTATTTTTTATAAAGGAAGTTAAGAACCTGTTTAAATTGTACAATGTTGTTAGCCTTAGATTAATTTGGACAGGGTTACAGATAATGGGTTAAGAACTTTCAAGCTTTCTAAGAGGTACAAACAAAGACCCATGAAAGCATAATCTGAAATCAAAGCTTTGTCTCTTCATCTCCTTGTACATTCTGAACTGCCATCCCCTTGGTGCAAAAGCACCAAGCACAGGAGCCTTTTCCTGACTTTGCTGGAGCTCTTGTTTTACTGCATTTAAGCTGCCAGATTCAAGTATGGAGAACCAAGGAACATCTGCTCCACATCCATTCAGACTGTGCCTTAAATGACAGTCCTACACAGTAATGAAAYTATCTGTTTTGTGTTGTTCAGCCCACACAGAAGGAAGCTCTTAAAATGTGAATGCCCATTTATTTCTTTGCAAGACATATGTCTAAATACAGTTCTGTGCTAAGATTATGGATTCTTTTGTAATTGTGCCTTATTCATTCATTGACTAGATGAAAACAAAATAAATAAAAATCTGACTAAAGCTTCAAATATCTTTGAGCTTCCAGAAGAAGAATAAAACCCTTCCTCCTGCCCCCACATTCATAATATCTGATGTACAAAAATTCACAAGGGTGATGCCTAAATAATGAATTTTTWTCACTTCCATCTGAATCCTGGTTTTTAAATTCTTGTCACTTAACCATAGTGGCATACATTATTGCTGGCTTTTTCCTGGAATTGTAAAGAAAATTCTGAACAAGTTCTTCAGTCCACAGGCCTCACTCACACAAGYTCTCACCTCAACATCACATTTGCTCATCGGCAGTGCCCATAACACTGACATGGATCTTCAGTTCTCTGCATTAATTGTGAAGGACTGTCGAGGGAGAGAAGCGGGCATCTCACCCTGACTATCCCTGGTATTGGAATGGTCTGAATTTCCCCTTGGATGTAGCTGTTTCTGTTGCTGGTTCTAGGGATATACTAGACAACAAGGTTAGTCCTGGCTGACTGTGTTGGGAATCAATCCAGGCTGTCGACATTTAATGTGAACAARTGTCAGTATCTACCTGAGAGGTAGACGTGTGAGTGTTCATTTTAGTAAACGTGATCCAAAGGGTTGATTAATTTATCTTTTCAGGAGTGCTAAGGAGATTATTTTAAGTCCCTGGGAGATAATTTGGGGCTGGCAGATAGAACATCTATGGGAGAACCCCAAACCGYTCTGGACTGGCAGCTGGAAGCCAGTCAGAATATCCTAGAACAGCTTAYATGGAACAGAATTTCTACATTTGCATAGATGAGCTGACTCGTAGCAGAACCAATAAGGTCTGGAAACCATTCAACTCCATTTCCAGTAGAGGCTTAGATTTGGTCTGCTAAATTGACTGAATGGACTGGAGCTCAATTTGGTTTCACAGATTAGAGGGCTCATTCTATCTTCTTCCATTCCAATTCAATTAYTTTAACACAATTCAATGCAATCTCTGCTGATCCATACCAATATTGTTTGGATATTCATAGATACAACATGGGTCTTTGCAATGAGAAAAAAATATTTTCTTTTTAATKAAAGTAATTTTAACAGGCATACTGATAAAGGCATCTTATACTAATTTTCCAGTAACTGTAGATCCTAAATTTTACATTAGTGTGTGCACAAATATTTAGAACAATGAAATAAAATTATTTCACCAGAATACCCAACTGCGGCCATGACTGCTGAATGATACATTTCTGGCAACTATAGCAAATTTKCCGCTGGGGAAGTTTGAATGGAATGTTGTTATGTAACCAAACTCCAAAAAGTGTCTTTAAAATAGTGATGAATGAGTGAAGTCCACAAATAGGGGTTTTTTTTCTGAGACAAATGTAATACTTACCAGCACCTTTTAATTGCATCAGTAACTAAACTGACAACCAAATAAATATGACAAAGAATGTGAAAAACATGATATATCTTATACTGTTGGGTGGAGGAGATTTCAGGGAGGATTGAACTAGTTATTTGCTTAATAACAAGGTTTTATTTGGTCTTCTAATTACAATTATGATTTCATGGAGTTTCAAAATCAGGATGACAACAGCCTTCATGCTTTATGCAAAAATCTAGGAACGTTCTCTCAGTGGTCAATAGAAATATGACTCAGACTGAAAGAGAAAGATTTAAGACAAGCTGAAACATTTACTGTTCTAACAGATTAACAAAATAATTTTTGCAAACACCTTGCCTGTATGAAACAAATCTTTTCTAATATCGGAATTCCTATATATGGCATTTTATGCCACTTTTGATCTATTTCACTTTTGTGTACTTTCTTAAGGTGCTCTGATGCTTTTGTGTAAAATTAATGCAGGTGATAATTCTCCCTACTCACACTTTTAAAATAAAAACATTCTAAATCCTTCCTCCTAAATGACTAATTGTAGTGACATTATACTATTGAAATAATGAAATATTGATGGTGTTAATTCTTAGTGTTTTCTTCTTTTTTTTTTTTTT
>NW_026623298.1:1001334-1021463 GCF_030028575.1 Malurus melanocephalus
TTTTTTTTTGTTGGTGTTAAAGTTGAGACTTTAGAGCACACAAATACCCCACCATATCTCAAAATAATCCACAGCCATTGTGAACAATTTCAGGGATAGTTCTACCAGTCACATCAATTCCTAATTGCCATTTCAAATCTGAACTTCTGCTATGTYCATAAATGCTCCACTACATCTAGGCTGGATTCTGTACTGAGCTAGGAACTTAAATCTCTGAAGGTAACAGGTTAGTGTGYTATTGTTAGGGTGTATCAGACAAAATATTCAAGTAAAAGTAAAACCAGAAACATGAATATCATGGTACAGGCCATGGCGAGAATCTCAGATACTCTCCTCACTCTRCCATGTCTTTTGACATTATTTTAGATGTAGGCAGGTTGACTCTTGTGAGTGAAGRTCATTCGTGAGCATCAGGCTGTACCAAATCCTCAGACAAAGATTTTAAATCTATCACATGGGATTTCCACTTTTGCATTCACACACCAGAAACTTGAATGGCCTTAAAGAGCTAAGTGTCCCAGTGTGGAACCAGTCCTTGGTTTCTCAACTAGGCAGACTGAAGGTTCAGAGGATAGACAGAACAGTTCTTCCTTAAACTCAGGGGTCAAGCATAAGAAGGCGAAAGTATTCTTTTAAACTAAATGATCATGTTGGAACAGAGCAGAYAGTTAAAAATTAGTAACAAACAGAACAGAAAATAAAAGAAGGACTCTAAGAAACAAATGCCCCTTCCCTTGAAATGTTGAAGGCCAGGCTGGATGGGGCTTTGAGCAGCCTGGTCTAGTGGAAACTGTCCTTGTCCGTAGCAGCGGGGCTGGAACGAGATGATCTTTAAATTCCTTTCCAACCCAAAACACTCTATGATTCTRTGATTCCATGAAAAAAGTTGTGAGTCTTACAAGACTTACAAAGAAAGTTATGAGAGGAAGAAATCTAAATGTTTAGAAAAGCATTCTATCGTCTGTTTGCTCATGACAACAAGGAGCTGTGCTTGATGTTGGGCTCTGCTCTTCACATGGCCTTTATGCCCAGTAATGTTATTAGTAATAAAGAATTTGAAGTCATATGAAACTGAGTATCTATCTTATTTCAAAGTATTTGCTGTGATTCAAGATAAAGATGCAAAGATCTCTTTCTCATTGTGGACTTACCTGGTAAGATCCTAAGTGTGCTTGGAGTACCTTTTTCTTCCACTAAAACTGAAGAATGTTCTTCAGCTTTTTCTTTATTCTAAAAAAACAGATTCTTTCAGGTAACATWAGAGTAATATACAGTGAATAATAATCTAACAAGACAGCTGTAACTAGGAAAGATGTGAATGAAGGTAGAAATCATCATGGACCCCACAGAAGGTTTTGGCTCAAACTGTCTGCTGGGTTTGACAGACTGTGTTTCAAATATTTAAGTACATCTTAAGCTGTACTTCCTTTTTTTTTYGCATAAGGGCTCTCACAAAAGTTGAGAGGGGATGATTCCTAATTTAAAGAACAGCCTGCCCTTTTCAGAAGCCTTTCCTACAGAGACAACTCTTACAAACAATTACAAATTAATCTTTCCAAATTTCAATGCCTACGACTCTGTTGGTAGCTGCTTCTGAGATGATCATCCTTTGTAATCAGTGAAAATACCCTATGTTGCAATTATTGAGGAAGATTCACTGAAAAAGGTCATGTGTATAAGAATTCTGCTAGTTCAAATTCAGATTCTTCAGCTCAGGTCATATGAATTCCTCTACAAGGGATTGCCTCTGTTAGTTGGTAGCTTAGGTGACTAATTTCCAGGGATCTAGGGAATCATTACAGTAAACACTGAAATTCTCTGCATAGTAAAAGAGAAAATTGTGTGCCTGACTTAGATATCCAAAACTAAATGGGCAGTAATTCTTTTTGGATGACTTTGAAAGCACCTACATTTTTCTCTTGACTTTATAAGCACCTACTTTTATAGAATAAGTTCACTAAGAGCCTAAAATTAGTAACATGTTAGAGGTGTAAGCTAGACAAACAGGACTACCTTTCTCACTGACATCTCTGTCTGATGATGACACAAGAAGATTAACTAGTGGAAGAGTGACTGAAGACAACTCAGACAACATTAATCATATATAGATTTCTGGCTGCATACTGCAGTAAGTTCTGTCCTGGACATAGGTGCATAAATCTGTAGATATGCAAAGACAAGAAAGAAAGATAGATGGGACTCCAGACACTCYAAAAATATATAGGTAAGGAACAAGGTGAAAATTTCAGAATAAATCTATTTTTAATCAAAGTTCTCGACAGACATCAACAATATTTTACTTTCTGACTGCATATTTGAACTAAAAATAAAAACTAATATTTTTCAACAGAGAATTGAGAACCAACTAATATATTCCAAAATAATTTTGCAACAGATGACCTAACAGATTCTTCATGCATCTGTGACCTCTTTAGTGTTATCCATTCAATTAAGTGACAATATTGAAAGAAGCAGGCGGAAATAAGGAGGCATAGTGTTATCATGATTTACTTAACCTAGGGAATGATTTTCTCTGTTTGGAGAACCAGAACTCTAATGATAGGCAGCCTAATAAGAGAACTGTGTCCGGAATTGATTCCTCTTCACCTAGTCTCTGATGGAAATAACCTAGAAGTTCTATACTCAAAAGCAAAGCTTAACATTTTAAAACAGCACACATGCCAGCTTTAAAACCACATATTTAGGCACAAACAAAAAAAGATTTTCTGTATTTTTCTTTGCAAATTTCACTACCAGACACATTCAATATGCTTAACTTGTTAAAGTACATCAAGTGTGCCATTTAAAAAGTAGCACTCATATGTTACTGTGCTTATTTTCACCATAAAAATAGAACTCTCAGCACGCAGAGAAGATGAAACGAGCTTCAAAAATAAGTTTTTTTATCTCATGCCCTAGACACCTCTGAATCTGCTCTACACTCAGAGGAGAGTGGCCTGATCATGGGAAGAAAAGTCTTGATACAGTGCAGAAGCCTCTGTTAGGGAACTTGGTTTCTTTCAGGGCAATTAGAGCTTAATGGACTTTAGAAAGAAATCTTAGTCTCACATATTCATTAACTCTATCTGGTGAGACACAGCTCCTCTCTTCTGCATTTCTTCTTTTCACACTCAAGGTCAGAAAAGGGCATTTTTGGATATAATTCAGTTATCTTTTCTTATTGATTTTTAATTATTTTTTTTTCCCAAGAATGACGAGCAGATCTTCATGGGTGCAGCTGAAAGCAGTAACAGACCACTTACAGCTCTTCTTGCAAGGGCATGATTTAGCCAGGCAGGTGCAGGCAGACCTGAGCTCATTTTGCCTTTCCTCAGAGCTAGCTGACTGAGCAGCAGYGCCGATGGGATGAACACAGTGCTGTCTGTACCCACCTGTGCAGGCATGCTCCATAAATCATTAGTCACGTCTCTGGCAATAATTCCCTTAACATCACCCATGTAAAAAGCTGGCTGCAGAAAGCCTCCTAGGTGCAGARGCTCTCTCTGTCAGCAACCAAGAGCTGGGCAGCTCAACTGGAAATTCCTCGCACTGAATGATGGGGTGATGAGTGTCCCTTTGGAAATGTCCTTTTTTATTATCTAAGGGAACTGCAGTGATTGCCTGAGACTTCTGTCTAACCTGGAGATGCTGGTGTTGGGTAAGAGAAATCTGATTCCCCACGGGTGAGATTGTGAGCACCTTCCACAGAGYGGGCACAGCTCGCAGGGCTCAGCAGCAGGACATTGATCAACATGACTTCAGTGGTCTCAGTCTGACATTCCAGACAGGATAAACCAAAGGCTCAATGCCTTTTTTTCTTTTCAGAGTTTTGAGACACAGTTAGGCAATGTGAAACGTGATGTCCCTGTTTTAAATTGTTAGCAGGTCTAAGCAGTCATGGGCATTTGCATTTAGGTTCCGTGGACTATTTAAATCCTAATAAATATCTTCTGCTGAACTGTGTCAAAACAAAGTGCAAGAAACCTTGAGTGGGTTCCTTAAACAAATAATGTTTAAACTTACTTAAATAATGCCCTCCAGGTATTATACTGAAACACCTGTTTTCTTGAGCAACAGCTACTCCCATGGGAAATAAGTTCAAAGACAATATAGTAGCATACAAAATGTTTTTGCCAGATACTAATGCTGCCTACATTCAGTATTGCGAATGCAATTTTTTTMACTTGAAGCCATCTTTCCTTAATAATCCAAGATCATTTGTACAACATGACTATTTTAATTTGTATGAAAGAGATTATTAATGGAAATATTAAATATCACTAGTTGAGTTAAAGGGAAGAAGAAAGTAAACCTTTTCACAGGTAGAGTTTTAATGCTAATCCAGAAAGGAGAAAAAAGCTTTTGTACCTCAGAAACATTTTCCCTTTAKTCCCCCACAAAAACCCGAAATGAAACCTGTCCAAATGAATGAAAAGGTCCCAGTTTCCTTCAACGGGCTTTGGATTAGGGCCAAGCCCTGCTCCCACTGATTTCAACAGTACAATATCTAAGCAGAGCAAAATGATCTAATGCTTATCTGTCTATCAAGATTACACAAAATCAATAGTAAATATAAAGTGAGATTATAATTAGGCCTTGATAATGCTGAGTTATTATTCAGAGTTAAAATCTGATTTGCAATGCATATTTGTTTTGGGAAGGATGACAGAAGTAGAGAAGAATAAAGGCGAAGCAAATAAAGGCTACATTGGCAGTGTCATCTCTGCCTTTTAGCTGAGAGCCCAGTTTTGTTCAGATAGGATTGGGTTTTATCTCTTGCACTCATTGTCTGTGGTTCATTTATGAATCATGGCGATTAAGTCTTCTGAGCAAGCAGACAAGGATACACTTGATTATATTTAGCGACTTTCCACTACTCACATTTTTCCATTAATTTCAGTAAAAGCTTGATTGAGCCCTTTGCAAACACTAAAACCCACTGAGGGCTGGGTGTGAACGTTTCCAGAATAAGTGGCAAATGAACATTTTCAAAAATAATGTTCTAGCTAAAACAATTTCCTAGTAAAGTATTCACAACCAGCAGTCTTCCTGCCGTTCTTGGCTATGCAAAACAATTTAATCATACCTTAAAGCCAACTGGAAAAAAGTTGTCTAAGCCCTATAAACACAAGCACTAACACTTCCAATGATCTTTCCTAACTCCTGGTGGAAAGAGCTCTTACTGTGCTTCCTACCAGTTTGGTTTGCATTCTCTGGAAATCATCTCTAATGAGGTGATTTCCTCAGAGCAATTAGAAGTTTAGAAATAAACACAACTAAATAAACAGAAAGATGTGAAATATTATTCCCGGCTCACTTTGTCAAAGTCAAAGCAAATCAAATTCTTAGAAAAGGGCTGACATCTTTCTAGGCATTGACAAGCATTCTCATTTTAAACACATCAGAGAAATAACTATTTCAGAAATTAGTGGACTCTCCTTACATACCAACTGGTCTCCCAGTAGCAGTTTCACTTTGGAAAAACTGGCTGGAATGTATGGACTATATCTACCTGCACCCTCTACTTTTGACATGAGCTTTATTGCCTGTGGCTTGAGCTTACCAAAACTCAGCAATTTCTGCCAGGTTAGAGAAGGGGACTAAAGCTCTTTCAGTAAGGGACATCTGAAATTAAAGTCAACTGGGCTTGCAGACAAAAACCCCTCCAAGCAACCAATCAAACCAACCATTAAGCAGTTTCTTTCAGATGACTTCAGAGATTTCACTGTCATATCCAGTCTCCAGCTGTGGTCTGGAGTGAGGCTGGCCTGACCCCTCCACTCTTGGGTTCTCTTCTGCTGTGACTACAGTGGGGAGAAGAGCAAGGCAAACAAATAAGGCATCTTACCACAAGTAGTAGCCTAGAGGTAGAAGGTTGGAAGCTCAGAAAAATATATGGCTAAGGCCCTCCTTGTGTTCTGGGACATGCATGTTGAGACTAAACCTCACTTCTCAAGGCACTGAGATAACTTTTTTTCTCCTGGAAGAGGGAGAAATGAGGAATTCTCAGATGAGACAGCATTATTACAYGAGCTGCTGGTGGGATAGCAGGACAAGCTGCTTTACCTGATTCATAAGATAGTATATACATGGCTGTTGGACTTACTTTTGCAAGGGAAAGCTTGCAAAAACTATTTTCTGTGACCTCAACTGAAYTAAATTGTCCAAGCACAGCTATGTTATTGTTCAACTAAATCCTTACATCAGTTCATAGATTAATGTGATGAGTGTGTTTTTCTTGAGTCCAAGGAAAGGTTGAAAGCTTGATATCATCCAGATTCAGAGGGAAAAGGATGGAAAGAGTAAATCTCATTGGTGAAAAGCAGGGCTCAGCCAGCCCTACAGCAGTTTGACCTGAAGATAGCCTCTCACAGCCACCAATGCAGCTGTCAGTGGAGTTTTCAATAGCCAGATGTTCTTACTGGAAAATACATTCCAGAGTTCATTGGAGCTACTTATAGTCCTAACCTTGTGTGACCAAGGCAGCTGATTCTSTAGCTAAAAAAAGGTATTGCAGATTAAGCTGAATGTGAAGCATCAGCTACAGAATTATGTGGTATTTTGCTGGCAAAACTGTAATGACTAGAACATGCCTGTGCCTCATCRCTGTGCCAGCACAACGGCTTTCCTGTTTTTGACCTGTTCTATATCTCAGGAGGTGAGCTTATCATTCAAACAGTGGGTGGAGCTGATATATTTTCTTTCCTTCTTCATGTTTGGCTGRTTTACTTTCTTGTCCCTTTTAAATCCTGCTTGTCCTTCAGCGTGAATGTTATATGATAAGTGTAAAATTTTTTGTAAACAAATTCATTAAAAAATGCACTCCCATTCTGGAGAACCAGAAGGATTTTCAAGGTCCTGGAATGTGCTTGTTTCTCATCCACCCACAGAATGCGTGGCAAAATTAATGCATTTGACATGTATAGTACATCATGTCATGTCTGCTGATRTGATCCAATAGAGAGCTAAGAATTGCTCAATGCAGAGGTTATAGAAACAAAAAAAAGGAGATGATGATTGCTTAAAATTTGTTCTAGTTTGCAAAACAAGATGGATCCACACAGCTTAATTTCAGGAGATTATTTCCTATTTCATGTATTGAAAATAAAACTCAGTTAGAAAGCCTTTTTTATATTAACTTCATATAATGTTTATTGAAATGTGTGGTTAGGCTTAAAATCAAAATGGGTTTGCAATATGAAATGTTCCTTTTCAGCAGTGAGACAGTAAAGGAAATAAGGAATGATATTCTGAATCAGGCTGTGTAAACAAGAACCACTGATACAGTTTTATGCAGTTCTGGATCTGCACCTGAAATGCCAGTACAAGTACTGAGCTACCAATTGCTCTGTGTGYTGTAAGTCTGAGAAATTCCTATGAACCTGTAGGTAATTTTACAATTTACCAGGTTACGGCAAATACTGATGCCTTATTGCAGCTTGAAAAATAACTGTGCCCTTTTGATGGGAAGAGACACAGTGCTTACAATTCCCAGATTCCACCTGCTGGATAGGTACCCTGTGACATTAAAGTTTCATTCTACTACGTGTTAGGCATGCGCTGTGGGCTCAGGTAAAAGCATTGTTAAATTGTGAGTTCCTCCCTCCTTTCTCACCATCTCCATTAAGCAGGAGCAGATGGCACCAATCATTCCCACCATACCTCATTTTTCCAGGTCTCTTATTTTCTGTAGAAATAGTGTCACTTCAGCTCCTCTTTTTAGAGTACAGGCTATACTTCTGGCTTCCTCCAGGTCTTGCCATTTCCAGTGCTGAAGAAATGCATCAGATGACATCTATTTGGTGTGTTTAGGGGTCTATCAGAGGTGATCTGATCCTCATAGTACTGTGGTTTTTGTATTACTGCAGTCTGTGTGTTACAGCTTCCCCTTCTGTCTTCATTTTACTGTGCTCTAGATATTATAGAATTACTAACAGCCACTTTGTAAACCCTACAGCTTTATCTAGAATTTACAGTTATTTTTATGTATTCTCTGTTGTGTGGAAGAATGTTTCAGATACTGTACTTGGGTACTTGACTTTTCTGGTCTTCCTGAATGTATAGAAGTGTCTGCACTGTGCTGTTTCTCTTAATTCATGTTCTTAAATACAGTTTTCTTTTTGACAATATTTAGATTGCCTATCAAATGTATAATCACTCSGTTCCATTTTAGGGTATGTTGTTATTTGTACACATCAGAGAGATATTATATTAAAATGTACTTATAAGAACAACAGAAACTCAGTTTTTGTAATTATGAATAAAGAGTGTATGTCTTCTGGCATCTAATAAAAGGCCATTTCATTAAAAAAGAAAAGAAAAAATAAGAAGAAATGAAAAGAATTCTTTATCATACTGGAAATTTACCTTCTTTCATTACATAAAGATCTACTATTCAAGAAAACCACTTTTGGCTGATTGTACTGAGCTATTATTACAGCAAACATTTCAGCAGTTCATAGATAGAGGAAAATAGCAAACAAATTCATGAATCATCTAACCTCAGGTAAATTTTGGATGAAAGGCTTCATTTAAATACGTTATTAAATTCCATTTGAATATCTGTGGACTTTTTTACTTCTATGCTTATAATTGATAGATCACCTTATTTGGCCATCTGAAATGCATCAAAGACTATTTAAATCACTGTGAAAGGAGAACTTTATGATGGCGATACACAAACGTATGGATCAATTCCTGGAAGAACAGTAAAGGTTCATGGTTTTCTTCCCTTTCTTAAAATTTTAATAGACACTGCTTACCTCACAGGTTCCTGTGTGAAAATTAAAGGCTGAGTTTATAAAATTACTAGCCCTACTCATGWCAGATCTTCTCCACATATTTCTAGCTGAAAAATTAGAGAGGAGACATCAAACTTTATAGAAACCAACAATTATGAAGAAACAAATATGTGCAGAACCATTAGAGGTGCATTTGAAGGGRAATCTGTGGGAAAAAAATGTTGATTACCAGACTTAAAAAGACTGCAGAATTGCAAAGTGGTGGGGGATTTTATTCTGCAGAGTCCCCATCCCTGGGGAGATAGTTTTGGGGCTGTGGCACATTGGGCTGTCTGGAATACTCTGTCTGTGATTTTCTCTGGGCTAAATGGCTCTCACAAAAATAATTATGTGCAAGACTGAATTTTTATGGCATGTTGACACTGCTGAAAACAAGAAGGCAAGGAACTGAGCTCTAGTAGGGGTCTCCTGATGTTCCAACTCCTCATAGGGAGTAGCTTATTCCCTGGGTTTGGCATGGAGCACTCCAGCTAGCTCCTCCCAAGGAAATGTGCTTATGGGATCCAGGGCTAAGCAGCACCTTGAGGAACCAGCTGTGGCAYGGGGTTTGGTCTGGAGATTTTGGTGGCATAAACACAGCCCCAGCAGTATGTATTGTTATACCCCATGCTGTACCCCTGCTCATCAATGAAAAGTGCAGTGGGACTGTAGCAGTGCTGGGAAATGACAGATCTTGCTGTCTAACTGCTTTTATGGCCAGGAATGTACAGGAATCACACTTCACCTCACAGCAAAGACATCTTTYGAGTCAGATCGCTGGGTCTTTTGAAACATGAACTGCTAAGCCTGAAGAAGCCCTCCAAATATCCTAGTCCTTTCTGGTGATCGGATTTCATGGACAGATTTTGGAACTCTTGCTTCTTTCCAACCCACTCTCCTTCAAGGAACCAAGGAAAACCTTTGGATGCTGCCTCTTTATTGTGGTGCCATCTAAGGCTAGGCTGCAGGCAAAAGAAGAGCATCCCTTTCTGGCTTTTAATGGGTCTTGAAGAGGTTAACAACCTCCGCCTATTTTCTTTCTCTGATAGCAAGGGGAAGGSACAGTGAACAGAGAACAGAGGAGAGCAGCTGGAGGCCACCGCTCCCCCAGATGTGGCCTTGCTCCCCCCTGTCCTGAGGGAGGGTGGGAAGTAAGGCAGGGAGGAACAGCCAGTTTGGTGGGTGAGAAGAGGGCATCTGAAGCACTGGTGGTGGAATGAACACTCAGGAGGTTCCTCCTGGGGCTGCTTTCACTTTTCTTTGAGCAGAGCACAAAACCTGCCCAGGTGGAGGGGCAAGGTGGGGGTCCTACACTAAAATCAAAGAGTAGCTCCTCTTCTCTCGTCAGGGTAGCCCCATTTTTGATTCTTGGAGAACAAAAGGAAAAGTCCTGATTCTGGAGGAGAGGAAGATTCATAAGCTGGAGCTCAGTGGGCACAATAMAAAAGTGAAATAGGGGTGTAGGCAGAAGAAGGTGATAATAAACAGCTGGGAGGGAAAGCTCTGAGGAAAGGTTTAGGACCCTAGAGACAGGACAACAGAGAAGAAAAAGAAGTCAGAAATGCTGAAGAGAAAGCAAAATTTGGTGTACAAGCCATGTTATCTTCAATAGCAAATTCATGCCCCAACCCCTCAATCCCTTTTCTTTTTCTCTCCATTGTGTTGATACATAAAGAAGTGAGTTCTGACGATTTTCTAGGCTGTATGAGCAGACTGAAATAACACAAATAGGTTGGCATCTCCAGAGGACAATTATTCAACTACCTCCAATACTTATTTTACAACAAAAATGAAATTAAGAGGAAATGAAAATAAGAAGACTTTCCATATATATAGTGAAAAAAAAATTATCAAGGGAGCATTATTCTTTCTGTGACTGCATTTACATTTCCAGCAGGACAGTAGCTTAATGTGGTGGTATGTGTCTTAAAASAGGACCTCATGCCTGGCCATCTGTTAATCTCATCTTGGCTTTCCCTCATTTTCATAGCCTCATGTTTGTATCCCTCCAACATATGTTCATTTCTTCATTTTTAATCAAATATTAAAATACATGGGGAAATGTATGAGAGTAGAGACYGTGGGGAGTAAAAAGATCTTAGTGTGACCTCAGAGAACTTCCAAAAGTGAACAGAAAATTCCTTCTCTTTGTCACACAGAATTATGACTAGACTTCTTTTCTCCTTTGAATTACATAATAACAGCACTAGAATTTACACCTTTTAAAAGTTATAGTATTTTTAAAAATTTTGACTTAAAAGTAAAGCTTCATTTTATTCCAGGGTCATCTGACTTTTTTTTCTTTTCACATGGAAAAATCTCAGACATAGTGTGCCATTTTTACTAAGACACTGAGTTGTCCCTGTGTAGCATGGTGAAAAAAGCTTGGTACTGCCAATGATATGATAAATAAAATCTTTCAATATAAGTGAAAAAAACACGTCCACAGGGAGGTCAATCTAAAAATCCATACAAGATTTAGACATAGTGTTAATGCACTATCCATCTCCTGTAAAGAAATGAAATAAAGAACACATTTTGAATAAAAAGAGGCATTAAAAATCAGCTCCTGATTTAAATTTTCRAATACATATAGGGGATTTTTAACTGTTTCAGGTCACTCAAGTAGCTATCACAAAATATCTTGGTGCTAAAAGCACTTTCTGAAAATCAAGGTCCTTTAAAACTGTCTCTGACCGACTGTTGAGACACCAAGGAGGGCAGAAGTCACGCTTCTCACACTTCTCTGAAGAAACACTTTATTTGGAATTCTGAAGAGTGTCAGCAGCTCCTACTAAACACTTGCACTTCTCGGGTTTTTTTTTGAGACAGCTTGTGCAATGTGACATAGAAGTCAGAAAAATGAAAAGACATTTACATACGTATTTAATACATGTTGAAGAGACCCCAGGGTATGTATTAGAGCAAATTAGGAGCTCAGTTGAGTTGGTTGAGACATTTTCTCTGTGAMAAACCCTGTTTTCAGCACCAATTCTCGAGTTCCACATAGATACAAGAGGGACTTGCCTTGCCCTGCTGATGTGGACATGTGACAGAACCCAAATTAAAGCTTTCTGTACCTTTTTCAGAGAGAGGAAAGCCTAAATATGGATCAACCACATCCCTGTAAGAAGCCTTATGTAAAACAAAATCTTATGGCAGTTGCCTCTTGCTGTATCTGTGTAGCTTGTAGGACAAGGTGAATGTTGAGGAGCTCAAGGAGCAATATTCATTCTGTAAAAGCTTGCAGCATTTGGCTGGGCTGTAGGATTAAAGTCTCAGCAAAGCCCCACAACTTACCTCCATCATGAGATGCCCTCGCTCGCCTGCAGGTGCTCTCTGACGGTGTTGGTTATTGTTTGCTTCCTCCCACACAAAAAAAAGACACCAGAGCTCTCCCCCAGCAGCAAACCACAGACCGCCAGAACTCTGTGAGCTGCYGGCATCGTCTGCTGGCCCCCGTTCAGGTGCAGGGCTGCCCTTGGCACTTGGCTTGCTCTCCACGGTGTATCCGCTATTTCAGCTCCACACCACCCTCCCTCCCCTCTCTTTACTACCAGTTGCATGCTTTCTACACCCAGCCTTCCTGGGAAGATGTCTGAAGATGAATAAACAGAGTTTTCAGGGAGCTGCTGCTTCTTTTCTCTCTCTGATTTGATCTTGCTTTGGTCTTAACCATCTTTGTGTCTTTTAATTTAATTCATGATTCTTTATTTTTTTCAACAGCAAAGAGAATAGCAGCAAAATCATCCCATTTAAACTGCAAAAGTTGTAAAAAGAAGTGGTGTAGGTATGACTGCATTAGGAAGGAAGAAAATAATTTAGAACAAATGAAAGGCAGTGATGACAGTGTCAAATAACAACTGGGGAAAAGACCACTGATATAAGAGACAGAGCAATTTCTCAATAATCGATGAAAGCAATCTGGGCAATCTGGAAATCAGTAGGACTCTTAAAAGAAAACCTTATGTGGCTTTCAAAAATAAATAAATATATCTTATTTGTGACAGTAAGCATGAAAATTCATAACATATGATGCTCTAATGCTACTCCCTGTGTTAAGCAACTACAAGGCAGCTGAAAGCAGTGTGGGAGAAGGGAAACCTCCTCTGCACATCAGAARGTGGCAGGATTCAGGTTGTTTAGCCTAGATTTTTTTAACCAGATAGCCCCCAGATCTTTTGCTAAGTCGTTAATGCTTTGTTATGAAAGGCAGCTATCAGCTGAAAAACTCCAGGCCTATTTCTCACCTTCCTGTAACCAGATTTGCCATCTGTTAGGATCCAGCATTTAAATAATGATGTCTAACATTTAGAACCGAAATTCCCCTGACCTCTCAGGGGACTTTTTTCCTTACTATTAAGTTGTGCCACTTTAAGCACAAAAAAAACTAGAAGATATTTCTTCCTTCACACTGCATTGAGGATCTTTAGAGTCTTCAAAAAAAACCTGCCTCTGGTAAAGGCTGTGCAGTCATGGAGGGCACACAGGAGAAGCAGCACAGCAGTAGGTGATGAGCATCCTTCCCTGGGAGCTCCCACAGCCCATCTGTAGGGAGCAGATTCACCCAGCAGACCTCACAGCCTGGTACTCACCACCCAGAGCRTCCTGGATTACAGACAGATCAGTCTGAGATGCAGCTCCAAGCATGGCTGGGCTAAGTTCACATTTGACTTCATAAAGTCTCCATAAGAKATCTCTCAGGTGCAAACYAACATGGATGAGTGTGTTTTTCTAYTATGTTCATTTGTTTGAAATGCTATGCATATCAAAATGCTCTATGAAAGTGTGGATATCTACTAAYTTTTGGAGGTGAAAATCTTTTAGCCCAAAAATTCTCCTTGGCATTTTGTCATGCAGAAAAAGTTTAGTAAAACATAACTACTGGCCAAAGCCCTCAGCACAAYATTAAACTGTTTGTGCCATTCGTAATATCACAACCCAGCTCTACGTGACAGCACACAAATCGGCCTGCCAGAAGTTTAATCTCTGATGGCAAAGAGGAGCAGCTCTTTCACCTTTCTCAGGCTGGAAAAACACCTCTCACCTCTCTTCTCTCTCCCTTCTGAGTACTCTTTGTACTTAGGAAAAAATGATGAGCAACCTCATGCACTGAAAATTCCTGCATAATGCCGAAATGCTAAACAAGAGAACACTTTTTTTTCCTCTGCAAATATAAACACATTCCACTTGAAGGTACAGTTATAAAATAGCAAAGATATGATTAAAGAATTCCATGTGGATTCATTACAAGCTTTCATTTCTGGTAAACTAATAAAGCTTTCCAGCTCATTTAAAAAAATAATCTCCCAACATTACACAGGAAGAAAAAATTATTACTCTTTGGGTCTCTGATAGGATATTAGGAGCAAGGCAAAATATTATCTATGCCAGATATACAAGCCAATATCGCAGAAAAACTCATAAAGTATATCAAGYCCAGGCAAAAACATAACAAGCAAAAAGCAGAAAATTACTTGAACTGTAGCAAACTGATGGTAGACCCATAAATATAACTACTGTGCTCGCAGCCAAAGCTAAAACCTCAGAAACACATTTTCAGAGATATACAATTAAGACTGGGGGAAAAAAAAATAAAAGAGAGTGAGAGAGAAAATTAACAATAAGTCCAAAAGCTTTTTACAGACTGTAATGAAGAAGGAAAAGAACACAAGGTACAATAATAAACCAGATGAGGTAATAATATACCCAGAAAGAGTGGAGAAAAAGGAAAGTGGACAAAAGTTATTCCTAGTTCAACTTGGCAGCAATTTAAAGAAACAAGAAACAAATATATGTATGTGTGTATGTGTATATACATATATATATACACGCATATATATACTCACATATATATAGGCTTAAAAAAAACTTCAATAGCACTGCCAAAATTCCTTGTGATGCTATTTCTGTGCATCACAAATGCATGTGAGCAGGCACACGATGCAGGACATCAAGTACAGCAAACAAGTCTTGTTTCCATTCACGGCCTTTGCATTTCTCTAATATTGGGTTCCAGAATGTGGTGGTCTGAGGAAGAATTTGCTCACTCATGAAGATTTTCCATGGTAACTTAGAGGAAGGAAATAATACCAGTTATACTGCATGAATGTTGCAGGGATGTTTCCATCCTAAGTGCTGTGTATGAGGGTTTTGTGTACTGTAGACAGCCCTGTAGATAAATAAATGTTTTATATGTTTTTAGAGACCTTAAAAAAAAAAAAAAACCAACCAACCAAACAAACAAAAAATAGCATTGGGCCTTTCAGTACACACTGAAAACCCCAGGATGTATTTTGTAAGAATCCTGTGAGCTGAGTTGGAAATACATGTCTGGTAGGCTGTTTTCAAATGGGACTTTTAATTTCACATAGCTCTTGTTATTTTCCACCCATAGTAGTGCCTGTGGTGCAGTTCTGTCCTGAAGGAACATCTTTTGACTGTGCTTTGAAGCAAACAAAATCAAAAGGTGGAACTGTAGAGAGAGAAAGAAAGCAAATTGTTCCCACACGTTTTTTGCCAAATAAGAGAAACATGAAGAGCTCTCTGGAGAGTTGTAGCTACAGTTGCAGCTACGTCTTGACCTGCTGCGCTGCTCTTTGTAGTCCTCAGAGGCAAATTGCATAGGGTTCACCCGGGCAAGCACATAATCATCCAGCTGCAGATTCATCCCACCTTGCTCTAGGTCCCAAAAAAAAGCCTCTATGAGGAGCAGACCTGTCTTACCCTCTTTGTACAGCCAGTGGAGAGGGAGGAATTTCCAGAAGACTCCAAAGGTCTGAATCTCAGCTGTCCCTAGAAGAGCTTCTGGCACATTGAGGATAAGCTAGTTTCATTTTTTTCTTTCTGTGTTTGAAGGGAACTCTGACAGATGTTCTAAATTCATATTGGAAAAAAAGACTTCTTTTTAAGTTTTCCCTTGTACCATTTTCTTTGCTTCCCTGCTTTTTGAGGGTATCATTTCCCATAGAAAGTGGGACATAAAGAAAATAGCTTCACTTATTGAAATACTAAATAATAAAATGTTAAGCAGAACAATAATTTAGTGGGGGAGTCATTGGGGATAAGGCACTTAGTGGTAGAGGCTGAAAGGCTCAGCCTTGCTAAAAAGGAGTTTGCAGGCTTTGTAAACATCAAATGCCAGTTCTTGGTGCTCTGAAGATTCTTACTGTCCTGCAAGTGGTGAATTTTTGCTCTGTTTCCTTTTCCCACAGAGAAGGAGAAGCAGCACCTTCTGGTAGGCTGTGCTGCAACTGCAACTAATGCTTGTGCTGTTTTAAAATCCCGCTTAATCCACTGCATCCATTCGAGTCACAGTGCACTTCATCCTGTTTCCCCAAGTGCCTCCTTCCCKCTCCAGAGCATTTGCTAAAGCAAAGCTCATTCGCCGCATTATACAACCCCAAATTACTCCAGGAATTAGGGCATTTCTGATCCTGCTGCTAATWCTGGTGTTACACAACCCAGGCTCCCTCCAGATCTGCTCCTTCCTGAGGGCGGATAACAGAAGTTGCTGAGAGGGACGTGCATTTTGCCAGGTCTGGGCTTCTGTCTGCCTGCTTCAGCCGGGGTCTGATCCTTCAGTTTGCAGCTGAGATCCACCCTCTGGAGCAATCTGCTGGGTGGGGAGAGCAGCAAGGCAAACTGGGCTACCAGCAATGCTCTGTGGCCAGCTCATCATCAGCAAAGGTTTACCAACAGAAGGACTACGTGGAGGCACTGCTCTGGTGGAAGGTGAAGCTAGGTGCCCAGTTGGCCTCTAGATGAGTTTATTTCATTTCCAAGGAAAAAGGTTTTATGGGGTCTCAAGGGACTTTCTAGATTGACCAAGTCTGAGAACACAGATCAGAGAAATCCACCTGTGGCACAGACAGGATTTACTGAAAGTTGGGTTAGTGGTAAGACTGAGGGCAGGCAGAGATCCCTGGAGTCCAAGGCCTCGACCAGAGCTCTTAGAATTTTTGGTTTTCTTGTCTAGCCTCCAAGRCACAAAGGCAAAAGTCTGGAGCAAYGCTGACTAACTCTGGACCTGAGAGACTAGTGGCTTTTCTGCATATGAATAAGTAATGAAAATGTTGGCAGCACAGCATTCAGTACATGTTCTTGTGAGAGAAACAGAGAAAAGCAGGCTGTCACTATCTCTCAGCCATATCTTATTTATATATTGGAAAGAAAATAGGCTGTAGTGTTTGTGATATTCTTTAAACTGTTTTCAGTTATGTCTTAATTTACTCTTGCCTTGGGAGTTCAGAAACAAACATTCCTTAAAATGCAGATTATAAAACACATACTTATGGCCATCTGGAAAAAACATACTGATTGATTAAAGTTCAATCTATCTGCTTTAAGACTAGCTCACAGTAACTGCAATGATTGCAATTCCAGCTATGAGCATTTTCTTCTTAAAACATTCCTTGCTGTTATCAGACCAATCATTCAGCAGTACTTTTGCTTATTCCATGTAYTTCAGTGCCTAGGACATAGCTGATAGTCTGGATCACAGTTCTGCAGASAAAAGAACAGGATTTTGTGCCTGGTGACTCAGAATTGCTGAAGAAGATAAAGGTCCAGGCTCAGTGATAAAAACAGAGAGACACTTGCTTACTCYCTGTGCCTTAGAGCAGCTGAGAAGGTGATCCAAAATATTGACCACAGTTTAATTGSACACAGATATGTTCTGCCTGACTTTGTGTAATGCTCTTCTATTAATTTAATAATTAAATATTTATCCTGAGGATGTTTTTCAAAAACAGTCTACCAGCATGCGAAACAAAATGTAAATTTTTAAGTGTTCCACTCACCTCTGACAAAAGAACAGTAAACTATTTCAGTGCAGAAAGGTCACTGAAACTATATACTTTTAGAATGTTAATCAAAAGTGCATTTGGAAACCCAAAATGAATTGCAGAAATATTTTATGACCACATAATCAGAAGCTGGARATCTGTTCTTCTGGTATCAGGATGGAAAATCAGGCTATCATTTTTTACACGTGTACTATGCAATGAGGTACATACATCTTGTTTAGAAAACTCAGATATCTCACYCACCTTGCCTGGAGTTAGAGAGGGTCAGTGTTTTCCCACACCTCCCCATTATCTTCTCAACCCCTACTGTTGATTAAATCATTATCTTTACTTTTTCTAATAGTTCCTGGATAGCTTGAAAAACACATGAGCCAAAAGCTCATTGAATATTATTCAGTGTGGATTCCCCAGTTATTCTACCAGTGTAGTCAGTTCCAAACCACCAGTAAATTTGCCATAATAAAAATTTCTATTGACTTTCCTTTGTATACAGGTCATGTCTCTGCCACAGTGCTCTGAGCTCCTCCCAGATGGATTCTTTTACTGCTGGCAGGAGCCAAATATTTCTCTGCTGCCTTCTCAGTATTTGATTCATGTAGTGTTTACCCTTTTTATTCAGTCTGTTAACTAGCAGAGTACTGAGTCAAAGTAACAGCAGAACTCTCTTCATGTAATATGGGCACTGACTACAAAGCAACTGAGCTATCACATGGAAAAGGTGTGCAGAAGGAAACSTGATAACAGATGGTCACTGCAGTCATTAAAATCCTAATACTGAACTGAACCGTGCCGTGTCCAAAAGGAACTCCAGATCTCAAGCAAAAGAATCAGCCCCAAAAGTCTCTCCTTTCTATTTGAAATGAGGTAAACTGTTTCTTCTGGACTTTGGTGCCACAGTTCTAGAAACCCACCATCTTTCAAAAATCATGAGGTGGGAGGGATAATGCCTAAAGAAGAGAGGCTGRACCAAATGACCCCCTGGTCTCTTCCAACCTTACCCATTCTGTGATTCTGTGAATAGCTGCATAGAAAAACTATTGTAGTGGCAGCTTATCAACACCTGTGTTTAATAAGTAATTGGGAAATTTTATTTTAAAATATAAATATGTAGAAAATAATACTAAAAAAAAWTTTTTTTGGCCTGTTCTAACCTTGTTTGCTAAAATTGTTTGGTTAATCTATTGTCCTGTGATTTGCTTGCAAATTCCCATGTAGATCACAATCTTGCCTAAACACTCATTTTAACATAAAACCTTTATCAATGTGTTTATAAAAGCAAACCSTTATCAATATGTTATAGAAGCTTGCAACTGGGAGAGTGATCTGCCCACGGAAACTTTTCAGTCCCTGCTGAGTCTCATTGATTTGCCTGCAATTTAATGGCCAACAGCACTCTCTGTTAGCAGACATAGATGAAAAACTGAGGCTGCACTCAAGCACCTCGGCTTGCAGTGGTAGCCCAGCACGTTGGCACCATTGCAAGGCAGTTTTGGAGGGAGACAAATTAGATTTCTTCCAGAGGAAACAAAACCAGAAACTCTGCTCCAGCTGCATCCCAATGGTGTCTGCCCCCAAGGCAGGCTGTAAGGGCTAAACCCAATGAATGGACYTTCACACAGCTTTGAACCACGAGGCTTGTGGGGTGTTCAGCCCAGAGCACTGCCTGAAGTAAGCATAGCTGTAAGGCTTTTGCTGTTAAGCACTGATCTGTCCTGTTGTGGTGAATTATTTATTAGTATAAACCTAGTCTCAGTTAGATATCTATGTTTCTTGGACAGGTTTTAATGTAATTAATTTTAGCCATCTAAAAGTCGTTAGCTCTTAATCCAAGCTAGCTGGCCTCCAGTCTTGCTYCATTCACCAGGTCAGGGCTTTCAATTCTTTGAATTTGATGACTGATACAGGATATGGGACATCATGTGTTTAAGGTATGAGATGAGGACCTTTGGGAGCTGCTTCTCTTCCTCTGTGGGCTATCAAATCAGGTAAATGACCTACTTTTTTATACTACCTGTCTAACTTTTAGGCAGGTAAGATTAATGATCTGTCACAGTTTGAGATGTGAGATGGAGTTTCATGAGCTAACTCTTAAGAAAAAAAAAGATAAGAACATCAATAGCCTGATGCAAATTAATTTTGGGGACATCTAAACTCAAACTCATGCTTAAGGAAACACACTTTAAAAGGCAAAACCACCTATCCTGCCACCCATATAGCTGCTTGTGTTTAAGACTCAAAGAATGTTGTTCATTGGTTTTGTTCCTTTGATTTGTCTATGGAAATAACCACCTTTATGTATCCTTATCTGCTAGCTGATTTCATGTTCTGACAGTGAACAACTTCTGAGCATATTTGGATAAAAATTTATAGTTACATTGGAGGAAAATACACAGGGACAATAACACTTCCCAAAATATACAGTAACACTTTCATGCAAAACACTTCAAAGAAACATACATGAAAAGAAAAAAGAAAGAAAGAAAATTGCCCTCAAGGAGTCAGCTGAGGGCTTTCCAACTGTGAGACTGTGCAAACTAATAGC